>NC_088217.1:12475029-12745029 GCF_036934945.1 Oncorhynchus masou masou | reverse complement strand
TGTGAATTGTTACTGAGTCACCTACCGTGGTTGAACAAATACGAAGGACAGGAGAGATCTTCATGAAGATATCGCGTCGGGCCGAACAACGGCATGTACCTGTGACTGTATTCATGACACAGCACTGTCTCTTGTGCCTTATTGATTAGAGAAGACATCAATTAAGAAGTAATACAGGACTATCCAATCCAACCATCCAATCAAAAGACTAAATTATGGTACAGCAAAAGATTGACTAACATTGAGCAATAATGATGTGTGATTTACCCAATGATCGATCATTCATTATTGAGTATAATTAGGTAGATATTCGTTTAATCTCTGAGTATTGTGAGACCTATGGGACTGTAGTACTCAACAACTAAACAACACTGGCCTATCCATGGAGGTTAACCAATTTCCCCTTTCACATATCAACCTGGTCCTACTCCCTACTTCTCCCCCCTTGGTCCTGACCCCTCGATGTTTGCAGATCTGAGGGATCTGGATAGGTTGAATTAGTGTAGTGGTAGAGCTCCCTCCTATTGCTAAGTTGGTCCCTTGGCTTACAGCTCAATGTATAATTGTTGAATCGTTGCCACAGTCACTAACGCAGTGTCACATCTGGGACATCTGGTGATAAGAATCATCTACAGAATCTACAGATTCTGTTCGGTACAGAATTGTCTGTCCATATAATCAATAGAATCCTACAACCCATCACTGTGGTGGTTCTATAACTGTTATAAGTGCAGTTGGGTTCTCTATACTTCAAACATAGAAAATAATACATTTCTGAACAGTCAATGAATTAACATTTTTTTTTACAATGCGTTTCACTAACAACAATGAAACCAGTCAGAACTGCACACGCAAACATCCATTAGCCAGATAATTGTTTATTTATTTTACCACCAACTTCTGGTGAACCCACTTGGCAGCCATTCAGCACATCAGTTCAGGCTGAGTAATAAAAAGGAGCGAGGAGTTATGCTGCCGCTGTGGAAAATGAAATGATAGCGGTGGTCTTCATGAACAATTCCATAGATGCCATTTCCTCCGAAGCTAATCCCACTGGATCAAACCACTGTCTCTCTCTGGTGAAGATTCAATGGATGTTATCATCCCCCCTCCGAACCAATTCATTCTCAACGGCATTCAGTCCAAAAGGTTCAGTACATAGGTTTGTCGTCTATACAACCATGGCAACCCCAACAAACCCCAGCCAGCCCCAGTCAACCCCAGTCAACACCAGTCAACCCCAGCCAGCCCAAGTCAACCCCAGCCATCCCCAGTCAACCCCAGCCAACCCCAGTGAACCTCAGCCAACCCCAGTCAACCTCAGCCAACCCCAGCCAACCTCAGCCAACCCCAGCCAAACCGCAATGGACCCTTTTCCATTTAACATTTACATTTAAGTCTGGTTTTGGTCAGATGAACTCTTATCCAGAGTACAAGCACCACAGGAAGAAAATTGGGTGAATTCACCTTTATGACATCCAGTGGAACAGCCACTTTACAATAGTGCATCTAAGTCATTTAAGGCGGGGGGGGGTGAGAAGGATTACGTTTTATCCTATCCTAGGTATTCCTTAAAGAGGTGGGGTTTCAGGTGTCTCCAGAAGGGGTGATTGACTCCGCTGTCCTGGCGTCGTGTGGGAGTTTGTTCCACCATTGAGGGGGCCAGAGCATGCAACAGTTTTGACTGGGCTGAGCATGTGTGTTTGTGTGCATGCTTCCTCAGTGGTAGGGTGTGCGTTAGCAGGTCCACCAGGTGGATGAACAATGTCAGTGCCCTTGTTTGGGTGTAGGGCCTGATTACAACCATTAAGCCAACCTCTTTGACGAAAGTCTGGTTTTGGGTCAGATGAACTGTTGTGAAGAAGAAAAGTGACAAGCACCACAGGAAGAATAGTATTGGGTAACCTGCCCTTGTGCACTCCAGCACTCCAATCGATAGGCAGAGTTGTTGAACACGGGGCATAACAGGATCAGGTGGCATCAACAAAGCTGTGGCTTTGCCGTTGGGCTCGGGGAGAGACGGGTGCAGGGATCAAAACGTTGTCAACGCAAGCTCATGAGGGACGAGAAGCTTGTCTGTCAGACAGAGAACGCATTCTATGTTTAGCACGTTTGAGTACGATGGGGGATGAGTCAGAAGAGTCCCTAGTAGTCGCTCTGTGTGTGTGTGTGTTTGTAGGAGGGTGTGAGAGTGTGAGTGCGTGTGCATGCATATGCAGATGTTTTTCTGTGTGTGTGAGCATGTGTGTTTGTGTGCATGCATACCTATGTGTGTATGTGTGTGCGTGTGTGTGTACGTTAGCATGTGTGGTCCACCAGGAGCGGCCATCATCAACAATGTCAGTGGCTCCATTAGAACCCTTTTTTAACCCTGTCAGAGCACCTCCAAGACAAACGCACCATTCCAAACTCCTCGTAGAGTTGACAAACGCACCATTCCAAACTCCTCGTAGAGTTGACAAATGCACCATTCCAAACTCCTCGTAGAGTTGACAAACGCACCATTCTAAACTCCTCGTAGAGTTGACAAACGCACCATTCTAAACTCCTCGTAGAGTTGACAAACGCACCATTCTAAACTCCTCGTAGAGTTGACAAACGCACCATTCCAAACTCCTCGTAGAGTTGACAAACGCACCATTCCAAACTCCTCGTAGAGTTGACAAACGCACCATTCCAAACTCCTCGTAGAGTTGACAAACGCACCATTCCAAACTCCTCGTAGAGTTGACAAACGCACCATTCCAAACTCCTCGAAGAGTTGACAAACGCACCATTCCAAACTCCTCGTAGAGTTGACAAACGCACCATTCCAAACTCCTCGTAGAGTTGACAAACGCACCATTCCAAACTCCTCGTAGAGTTGACAAACGCACCATTCCAAACTCCTCGTAGAGTTGACAAACGCACCATTCCAAACTCCTCGTAGAGTTGACAAACGCACCATTCCAAACTCAACATAGGGCTCTTATTTATATGAACTTAAAGCCCAGCTCTAAAAAGAGCAGGAATGAGAATCATTTGTTGAATAATGTTTTTGTAAATAGGTCCCTGGAAGAGGTCATACAGACCGAGTCCCAGTACTCAAGGCTCCTCCTCCATGATGAAGAGAAAGACATTGGTTGATTAAAAAAGACATATCATTCAGAGTAGAATCAGATGACATCTGGTGACCTTGTGTCGGGTCAAGGAAAGGATGGAGTGACACAAGGTGGAAACAGTGGGAAAACCTTACAGTACCTGGGGTATACATGATGACGTGTGTTAAAATACACTGAACAAAAGTAGAAATGCAACATGTAACAATTTTAAAGATTTTACTGAGTTACAGTTCATATAAGGAAATCAGTCAATTGAAATAAATTCATTAGGCCCTAATCTATGGATTTCACATGACTGAGAATAAAGATACACATCTGTTGGTCACAGATAACTTTAAAAAAGTTTGAGGCTGTCATGTTCTGACCATCGTTCGTGTGTGTTTTCCTTGTCTTAGGGTTGGTCAGGACGTGAGCTGGGTGGGCATTCTATGTTGTGTGTCTGGTTTGTCCATTTCTATGTTAGGCCTGATATGGTTCTCAATCAGAGGCAGGTGTTAGTCATTGTCTCTGATTGGGAACCATATTTAGGTAGCCTGTTTTGTGTTGGGTTTTGTGGGTGATTGTTCCTGTCTTTGTGTTTGTGGCACAAGATAGGACTGGTTTGGTTTTTGCACGTGTCTTGTTTTGTAGATTGTAGTATTTTCATATTTATTAAAGATGCACAAAACTAACCACGCTGCATTTTGGTCCGCCATTCTTTCACCAGAAGAAAACCGTTAGAGGCGTGGATCAGAAAACCAGTCAGTATCTGGTGTGACCACCATTTGCCTCATGCAGTGCGACACATCTCCTTCGCATAGAGTTGATCAGGCTGTTGTGGCCTGTGGAATGTTGTCCCACTCCTCTTTAATGGATGTGAGAAGTTGTTGGATATTGGAGGGAACTGGAACACGCTGTCTTACATGTCGATCCAGAACATCCCAAATGTGCTCAATGGTTGGTGACATGTCTGGTGAGTTTGCAGGCCCTGGAAGAACTGGGACATTTGTGTACAGATCCTTGTGACATGGGACTGTGCATTACCATGCTGAAACATGAGGTGATGGCGGTGGATGAATGGCACTACAATGGGCCTCAGCATCTCGTCACGGTGTCTCTGTCATTCAAATTGCCATCAATAAAATGCAATTGTGTTTGTTGTACGTGGTGGAAATGGAGGAAAACCTCAAAGTACATGATGTATACATGATGACGTGTGAGTTCATATATATATTGATATACACATATAGTAAAGACCTCCTTTGCGTGTACAGTACATTTCTGCATGTAACACACAAGAGCCTCCACTAATTAAAACTACATTCAACAACCTCAGCTTTGTTGTGCCGTGAATGGAATGGAAAGGAAAGGGAAAATACATTTGATTAAGCCAAATATACATAGACACAATTCCAAAAGTGAAATATTAAAACAACTCAAATAAACCTTATGTAGGATTTATGTGAACTAAGTGTTACATTGCAGTGATTTGAGAAAAGATCACTTTAACATCCTACTATCCTACGGCGCGTCTCATAATGAGCTCTCTCTCCCGTTAGATTTCCCCTCTCTGGAAAGGCCTTCGGAGATAGAACAGTCTAATACCCTTCTTCACAAAGCTTCACAGGGATCATACTGTTGCACTACAGTTACACATAGAAACTACACCGAGCTTTTTATTAAAACAACTGTTCTAATCTGGCTGTGTATTGGGGCAGGCCAATAGTGAAACTTGTAGTACGGTAACCTTGTTTTCTTTAACCAATCAAAGGAATTTCTCCGTAAGGTGAACGTAATTTTAGTTTCTTGATACCTTTGCATTCAAGGCACTCCACCGGTTTACCTATCGCTGCCAAATTAAATAACAAGGTTATATCCGCTGTGTAAATTGTCTTTATTAAATCGACCCACACTGAAATTTGTCCTTCACTCTGAAAAACAAAATCGAATGATGGATTTCATACTTACAGCTACTACAAAACATGCAATACAGTATCATGTCGTGACTACAAAGTAGAACATGCTATATTTTAGGCGGTCATCATTTTACATGTAAAACTTATACAGTATCTAATTAGAGAGTTGTCGTGAAGGGGGTTGTGCCAGACTGAATCAATTTGATACTGTCAATGAACGCCTCGTTGAATTTGTTCCTCGACCCCCTAGACAGCTAGCAACACTATGTGTGAGGAATTGGACTGAGAAAGTCGTCAACACATCATGGTATTAAATAACTTGACCAAGTAAGTAACTAAACTTCTATCGCAGGGGTTGAGTCGCAGGGGTTGAGTCATTAATCTCCCAATAGCCTGGACAGAGGCAACGTCCAAAGAGGGGAGAGTATCTCCTGCAGCTGTGGTCTCTGACGGGAAGCTGCTTGGGTCGGGTTATAGCGCGGGGCACTATAAAGGTGATCCTGACAGAACTATTGAGCTATGTTGCCAAAACCCCCTGGAACGTTCCAGATTAAAGACGTAGTGGGTGGATAGAAAATGGTGATGTGTAGCCGTCCTCGTCGAGGAACTAAAGGGCCACACTCCAGCGGATCAGACCCACTGAGAGTGGAGAGAGATATTTCAAGTGGTTTGTCATCTGAAGTGACTGCGATATGTGAGAGTAATACTTTTGTGTTCAACTGACTAGGTTTCCCATTTCAATACCAACACGGTTTTTGTATCACATTACGGCGCCAGACAGTCTCTTGGTGCTGGTTTAACAGAGCGTCTTCCTTCCATCAGCACACTCGTCATTTATTCCCCCTTTTGATTTATTCCAATTTAGGCACAGAGAGCAGGAACAATGTTTAACGATTTGACCCCATTCTCCCACATAAGAAAAGAGTGTCGGACGAGAGCAAATTCTGCTATCCAGATGAGGGATATCAGTAGAAATCAGAGGAGGAACAGGCTATTTGAATACAGGTTTTAATTTGGACTACCCATTACAGTATGTGGGCCTATCTCCTCTTAGAAGTCACTAAATCTACAGAAAATATACACACTAGACATTCAATAAACAGAAAGGGCTTTTGTTGAAAGGAGATGACCGAATCATCCTGCATAATACAGATCAATATTTGGGACATATAAACCACATCAGAGGGATTACCTGAGTCAGAGAATTGGCAGCCCTATTGTTAGCTTAGTGGTAATTGGTAGCCCTATTGTTAGCTTAGTGATAATTGGCTGCAATAATGAGGAAAAAGAGGAAGAAAACTACAGTGCACACAAATATAAATATCTCCCGAGACCACCAAAACAGTATAGGACCCTAGGGTTATTTATACATAGAAGAAATGATACCTCATTAGTACTTTTTGTTAGTTGATACATGCAAGTAGATACTGAAGACTGATACGGATACTGTTTGAATTTCAAATGAGATTTCCAGTGTGTGTGGAAAATAATATTGTTGTATTTTACTGCACACCGTGCTGTTCAGTACTGAAAGTTCCAGAATGTAAGCCACACCGTGCTGTTCAGTACTGAAGGTTCCAGAATGTAAGCCACACCGTGCTGTTCAGTACTGAAAGTTCCAGAATGTAAGCCACACTGTGCTGTTCAGTACTGAAGGTTCCAGAATGTAAGCCACACTGTGTTGTTCAGGACGGAAGGTTCCAGAATGTAAGTCAAACCGTGCTGTTCAGTACTGAAAGTTCCAGAATGTAAGCCACACTGTGCTGTTCAGTACTGAAAGTTCCAGAATGTAAGTCACACCGTGCTGTTCAGTACTGAAGATTCCAGAATGTAAGCCACACTGCGTTGTTCAGGATGGAAGGTTCCAGAAGGTAATAACCACTGTGCTGTTCAGTACTGAAGGTTCCAGAATGTAAGCCACACTGTGTTGTTCAGGATGGAAGGTTCCAGAATGTAAGCCACACTGTGTTGTTCAGGATGGAAGGTTCCAGAATATAAGCCACACTGTGCTGTTCAGTACTGAAGGTTCCAGAATGTAAGCCACACTGTGTTGTTCAGGACAGAAGGTTCCAGAAGGTAATACCCACTGTGTTGTTCAGTACTGAAGGTTCCAGAAGGTAAGTCACACTGTGTTGTTCAGTACTGAAGGTTCCAGAATGTAAGCCACACTGTGTTGTTCAGGACAGAAGGTTCCACAAGGTAATACCCACTGTGTTGTTCAGTACTGAAGGTTCCAGAAGGTAATACCCACTGTGTTGTTCAGTACTGAAGGTTTCAGAAGGTAATTCCCACTGTGATGTTCAGTACTGAAGGTTCCAGAATGTAAGACACACTGTGTTGTTCAGGATGGAAGGTTCCAGAATGTAAGGCACACTGTGTTGTTCAGGACGGAAGGTTCCAGAAGGTAATACCCACTGTGTTGTTCAGTACTGAAGGTTCCAGAATGTAAGCCACACTGTGTTGTTCAGGACAGAAGGTTCCAGAAGGTAATACCCACTGTGTTGTTCAGTACTGAAGGTTCCACAAGGTAATACCCACTGTGTTGTTCAGTACTGAAGGTTCCATAAGGTAATACCCACTGTGTTGTTCAGTACTGAAGGTTCCAGAAGGTAATACCCACTGTGTTGTTCAGTACTGAAGGTTCCAGAAAGTAAGCCACAGTGTGTTGTTCAGGACAGAAGGTTCCAGAAGGTAATACCCACTGTGTTGTCCAGTACTGAAGGTTCCACAAGGTAATACCCACTGTGTTGTTCAGTACTGAAGGTTCCATAAGGTAATACCCACTGTGTTGTTCAGTACTGAAGGTTCCAGAAGGTAATACCCACTGTGTTGTTCAGTACTGAAGGTTCCAGAAAGTAAGCCACAGTGTGTTGTTCAGTACTGAAGGTTCCAGAAGGTAAGCCACAGTGTGTGAAGGTTCCAGAAGGTAATACCAACTGTGTTGTTCAGTACTGAAGGTTCCAGAAGGTAAGCCACAGTGTGTTGTTCAGTACTGAAGGTTCCAGAAGGTAAGCCACAGTGTGTTGTTCAGTACAGAAGGTTCCAGAAGGTAATACCCACTGTGTTGTTCAGTACTGAAGGTTCCAGAAGGTAAGCCACAGTGTGTTGTTCAGTACTGAAGGTTCCAGAAGGTAATACCCACTGTGTTGTTCAGTACGGAAGGTTCCAGAAGTTAAGCCACAGTGTGTTGTTCAGTACTGAAGGTTCCAGAAAGTAATACCCACTGTATTGTTCAGTACTGAAGGTTACAGAAGGTAAGCCACACTGTGTTGTTCAGTACTGAAGGTTCCAGAATGTAAGCCACACTGTGTTGTTCAGGACGGAAGGTTCCAGAAGGTAATACCCACTGTGTTGTTCAGTACTGAAGGTTCCAGAAGGTAATACCCACTGTGTTGTTCAGTACTGAAGGTTCCAGAATGTAAGCCACACTGTGTTGTTCAGGACAGAAGGTTCCAGAAGGTAATGCCCACTGTGCTGTTCAGTACTGAAGGTTCCAGAATGTAAGCCACACTGTGTTGTTCAGGATGGAAGGTTCCAGAATGTAAGCCACACTGTGTTGTCCAGGACGGAAGGTTCCAGAATATAAGCCACACCGTGCTGTTCAGTACTGAAGGTTCCAGAATGTAAGCCACACTGTGTTGTTCAGGACAGAAGGTTCCAGAAGGTAATACCCACTGTGTTGTTCAGTACTGAAGGTTCCAGAAGGAAAGTCACACTGTGTTGTTCAGTACTGAAGGTTCCAGAAGGTGATACCCACTGTGTTGTTCAGTACTGAAGGTTCCAGAATGTGATACCCACTGTGTTGTTCAGTACTGAAGGTTCCAGAAGGTAATACCCACTGTGTTGTTCAGTACTGAAGGTTCCAGAAGGTGATACCCACTGTGTTGTTCAGTACTGAAGGTTCCAGAAGGTAATACCCACTGTGGTGTTCAGTACTGAAGGTTCCAGAAGGTGATACCCACTGTGTTGTTCAGTACTCAAGGTTCCAGAAGGTAATACCCACTGTGTTGTTCAGTACTGAAGGTTCCAGAAGGTAAGCCACAGTGTGTTGTTCAGTACTGAAGGTTCCAGAAGGTAAGCCACAGTGTGTTGTTCAGTACGGAAGGTTCCAGAAGGTAATACCCACTGTGTTGTTCAGTACGGAAGGTTCCAGAAGTTAAGCCACAGTGTGTTGTTCAGTACGGAAGGTTCCAGAAGGTAATACCCACTGTGTTGTTCAGTACGGAAGGTTCCAGAAAGTAATACCCACTGTATTGTTCAGTACTGAAGGTTCCAGAAGGTGATACCCACTGTGTTGTTCAGTACTGAAGGTTCCAGAAGGTGATACCCACTGTGTTGTTCAGTACTGAAGGTTCCAGAAGGTAATACCCACTGTGTTGTTCAGTACTGAAGGTTCCAGAAGGTGATACCCACTGTGTTGTTCAGTACTGAAGGTTCCAGAAGGTAATACCCACTGTGTTGTTCAGTACTGAAGGTTCCAGAAGGTGATACCCACTGTGTTGTTCAGTACTGAAGGTTCCAGAAGGTAATACCCACTGTGTTGTTCAGTACTGAAGGTTCCAGAAGGTAAGCCACAGTGTGTTGCTCAGTACTGAAGGTTCCAGAAGGTAAGCCACAGTGTGTTGTTCAGTACGGAAGGTTCCAGAAGGTAATACCCACTGTGTTGTTCAGTACGGAAGGTTCCAGAAGTTAAGCCACAGTGTGTTGTTCAGTACGGAAGGTTCCAGAAGGTAATACCCACTGTGTTGTTCAGTACTGAAGGTTCCAGAAGGTAAGCCGCAGTGTGTTGTTCAGTACGGAAGGTTCCAGAAGGTAATACCCACTGTGTTGTTCAGTACGGAAGGTTCCAGAAAGTAATACCCACTGTATTGTTCAGTACTGAAGGTTCCAGAAGGTGATACCCACTGTGTTGTTCAGTACTGAAGGTTCCAGAAGGTAATACCCACTGTGTTGTTCAGTACGGAAGGTTCCAGAAGTTAAGCCACAGTGTGTTGTTCAGTACGGAAGGTTCCAGAAGGTAATACCCACTGTGTTGTTCAGTACGGAAGGTTCCAGAAAGTAATACCCACTGTATTGTTTTGTACTGAAGGTTCCAGAAGGTGATACCCACTGTGTTGTTCAGTACTGAAGGTTCCAGAAGGTGATACCCACTGTGTTGTTCAGTACTGAAGGTTCCAGAAGGTGATACCCACTGTGTTGTTCAGTACTGTTCAGAAGGTAATACCCACTGTGTTGTTCAGTACTGAAGGTTCCAGAAGGTGATACCCACTGTGTTGTTCAGTACTGAAGGTTCCAGAAGGTAATACCCACTGTGTTGTTCAGTACTGAAGGTTCCAGAAGGTAATACCCACTGTGTTGTTCAGTACTGAAGGTTCCAGAAGGTAAGCCACAGTGTGTTGTTCAGTACTGAAGGTTCCAGAAGGTAATACCCACTGTGTTGTTCAGTACGGAAGGTTCCAGAAGTTAAGCCACAGTGTGTTGTTCAGTACGGAAGGTTCCAGAAGGTGATACCCACTGTGTTGTTCAGTACTGAAGGTTCCAGAAGGTAATACCCACTGTGTTGTTCAGTACTGAAGGTTCCAGAAGGTGATACCCACTGTGTTGTTCAGTACTGAAGGTTCCAGAAGGTAATACCCACTGTGTTGTTCAGTACTGAAGGTTCCAGAAGGTGATACCCACTGTGTTGTTCAGTAGAAGGTTAAGGTAATACCCACTGTGTTGTTCAGTACTGAAGGTTCCAGAAGGTAAGCCACAGTGTGTTGTTCAGTACTGAAGGTTCCAGAAGGTAACCCACAGTGTGTTGTTCAGTACGGAAGGTTCCAGAAGGTAATACCCACTGTGTTGTTCAGTACGGAAGGTTCCAGAAGTTAAGCCACAGTGTGTTGTTCAGTACGGAAGGTTCCAGAAGGTAATACCCACTGTGTTGTTCAGTACGGAAGGTTCCAGAAAGTAATACCCACTGTATTGTTCAGTACTGAAGGTTCCAGAAGGTGATACCCACTGTGTTGTTCAGTACTGAAGGTTCCAGAAGGTGATACCCACTGTGTTGTTCAGTACTGAAGGTTCCAGAAGGTAATACCCACTGTGTTGTTCAGTACTGAAGGTTCCAGAAGGTGATACCCACTGTTGTTCAGTACTGAAGGTTCAGTAATACCCACTGTGTTGTTCAGTACTGAAGGTTCCAGAAGGTGATACCCACTGTGTTGTTCAGTACTGAAGGTTCCAGAAGGTAATACCCACTGTGTTGTTCAGTACTGAAGGTTCCAGAAGGTAAGCCACAGTGTGTTGTTCAGTACTGAAGGTTCCAGAAGGTAAGCCACAGTGTGTTGTTCAGTACGGAAGGTTCCAGAAGGTAATACCCACTGTGTTGTTCAGTACGGAAGGTTCCAGAAGTTAAGCCACAGTGTGTTGTTCAGTACGGAAGGTTCCAGAAGGTAATACCCACTGTGTTGTTCAGTACTGAAGGTTCCAGAAGGTAAGCCGCAGTGTGTTGTTCAGTACGGAAGGTTCCAGAAGGTAATACCCACTGTGTTGTTCAGTACGGAAGGTTCCAGAAGTTAAGCAACAGTGTGTTGTTCAGTACGGAAGGTTCCAGAAGGTAATACCCACTGTGTTGTTCAGTACGGAAGGTTCCAGAAAGTAATACCCACTGTATTGTTCAGTACTGAAGGTTCCAGAAGGTGATACCCACTGTGTTGTTCAGTACTGAAGGTTCCAGAAGGTGATACCCACTGTGTTGTTCAGTACTGAAGGTTCCAGAAGGTGATACCCACTGTGTTGTTCAGTACTGAAGGTTCCAGAAGGTAATACCCACTGTGTTGTTCAGTATGAAGGTTCCAGAAGGTAACCACAGTGTGTTGTTCAGTACTGAAGGTTCCAGAAGGTAATACCCACTGTGTTGTTCAGTACTGAAGGTTCCAGAAGGTAATACCCACTGTGTTGTTCAGTACTGAAGGTTCCAGAAGGTAAGCCACAGTGTGTTGTTCAGTACTGAAGGTTCCAGAAGGTAATACCCACTGTGTTGTTCAGTACGGAAGGTTCCAGAAGTTAAGCCACAGTGTGTTGTTCAGTACGGAAGGTTCCAGAAGGTAATACCCACTGTGTTGTTCAGTACTGAAGGTTCCAGAAGGTAAGCCACAGTGTGTTGTTCAGTACGGAAGGTTCCAGAAGGTAATACCCACTGTGTTGTTCAGTACGGAAGGTTCCAGAAGTTAAGCCACAGTGTGTTGTTCAGTACGGAAGGTTCCAGAAGGTAATACCCACTGTGTGTTGTTCAGCCACAGTGTGTTGTTCAGTACTGAAGGTTCCAGAAGGTTAAGCCACAGTGTGTTGTTCAGTACTGAAGGTTCCAGAAGGTAATACCCACTGTGTTGTTCAGTACTGAAGGTTCCAGAAGGTAATACCCACTGTGTTGTTCAGTACTGAAGGTTCCAGAAGGTAATACCCACTGTGTTGTTCAGTACTGAAGGTTCCAGAAGGTAATACCCACTGTGTTGTTCAGTACTGAAGGTTTAAGCCACCAGAAGGTTAATACCCACAGTGTGTTGTTCAGTACGGAAGGTTCCAGAAGGTAATACCCACTGTGTTGTTCAGTACGGAAGGTTCCAGAAGGTAAGCCACAGTGTGTTGTTCAGTATGGAAGGTTCCAGAAGGTAATACCCACTGTGTTGTTCAGTTGAAGGTTTCAGTGTGTTGTACGGAAGGTTCCAGAAGGTAATACCCACTGTGTTGTTCAGTACGGAACTGAAGGTTCCAGAAGGTGATACCCACTGTGTTGTTCAGTACTGAAGGTTCCAGAAGGTGATACCCACTGTGTTGTTCAGTACTGAAGGTTCCAGAAGGTGATACCCACTGTGTTGTTCAGTACTGAAGGTTCCAGAAGGTGATACCCACTGTGTTGTTCAGTACTGAAGGTAATACCCTGTGATACCCACTGTGTTGTTCAGTACTGAAGGTTCCAGAAGGTGATACCCACTGTGTTGTTCAGTACTGAAGGTTCCAGAAGGTAATACCCACTGTGTTGTTCAGTACTGAAGGTTCCAGAAGGTAAGCCACAGTGTGTTGTTCAGTACTGAAGGTTCCAGAAGGTAATACCCACTGTGTTGTTCAGTACGGAAGGTTCCAGAAGTTAAGCCACAGTGTGTTGTTCAGTACGGAAGGTTCCAGAAGGTAATACCCACTGTGTTGTTCAGTACTGAAGGTTCCAGAAGGTAATACCCACTGTGTTGTTCAGTACTGAAGGTTCCAGAAGGTGATACCCACTGTGTTGTTCAGTACTGAAGGTTCCAGAAGGTAATACCCACTGTGTTGTTCAGTACTGAAGGTTCCAGAAGGTGATACCCACTGTGTTGGTCAGTACTCAAGGTTCCAGAAGGTAATACCCACTGTGTTGTTCAGTACTGAAGGTTCCAGAAGGTAAGCCACAGTGTGTTGTTCAGTACTGAAGGTTCCAGAAGGTAAGCCACAGTGTGTTGTTCAGTACGGAAGGTTCCAGAAGGTAATACCCACTGTGTTGTTCAGTACGGAAGGTTCCAGAAGTTAAGCCACAGTGTGTTGTTCAGTACGGAAGGTTCCAGAAGGTAATACCCACTGTGTTGTTCAGTACTGAAGGTTCCAGAAGGTAAGCCACAGTGTGTTGTTCAGTACTGAAGGTTCCAGAAGGTAATACCCACTGTGTTGTTCAGTACTGAAGGTTCCAGAAGGTAATACCCACTGTGTTGTTCAGTACGGAAGGTTCCAGAAGTTAAGCCACAGTGTGTTGTTCAGTACTGAAGGTTCCATAAAGTAATACCCACTGTGTTGTTCAGTACTGAAGGTTCTAGAAGGTAATATCCACTGTGTTGTTCAGTACTGAAGGTTCCAGAAGTCCAGCATCAACACTAAAAGCCATATTTTCATCAAGCAAAACAGCACATATCTGCTCAAAGAAAAACATCAAACTCAATCTCCAGGAAACGTTTTTATTTAAGGTTTTTCAAAGTTTTTCATTAAAAAGGTTCTTCAAAGTTTTTCAGAGTTATAAGGGTTTTTAGTGAGTTGCAGTACATAAACTCAACTAGAATCATGTGCTTTCCTTTCTAATTGGAATAATAACTAACTCACTGCTCACTACCATTTGCTTGTGCAAAATGTCACGCTTTAATTTAAAAATACATGAATAGCTCCTGCAGTCAGGTGTGATCAATGACTGTTTTATAATTACACTATGGCACATCACAGGAAATGTGGAACAAAATCTACTGAGCCCTGAGAACTATCACATAGTCACAATATTGTACTGCAGGTGTGCAAACTTATGGGGTGCTTCAAATCCGGTCACTGATTATGTTATGTGATGAATACGTTTCGTACAGAAATATCATTGAACAATCACTTGTTACTAGGTCTGAATGGAATCTACTCTACAGCACATTGGAGCTGCTAAATGATCTATCAACATAACGGAATTTGAAATGAGACAAGCGTATGTTGAGTGTGAACCCAACACTAGAGGACTGTGTTACGACATACTGTAAGTCCTTCTGGTACGGATCTCGCTGTTTGCAGAAAACATGGTGTCTGGGAATCCAATGATGACTGTATGATGCTAGGTCTTATGTTAGTGGAGATTCAATGTTCCGTTGGAGCTTATTCATTGATGGACACAGACCTCATTACTTAAAAAATATCAAATCTTCTATCCCGTATATCTCTTTAAACTTTGTTTATTCAAAAGTTTTTATTGATTCATAGTTTTAAGTACATTCAATATGTTATCATGAATTAAAGTACTGTATCTTCTCAAGCCAGGTGCCAGATCTTTCTACAAAATTGAAAGCCATTGATATTATTTTTGAGTACATATGTTTTTCTACAGAATCATAGAGTGAAGGATGTGTGATTGATTAAAGGTTAAATCATTAGGGGAGTGTGGGGTATGTTGAACCAACACTTGTTTCTAAGAAACCATACACAAAATCTATAATTTGACCAAATATTTAGGAAGAGGTCATCATTCATGAAGCAAGGTAGGTAAAAAAAACAGGTTTTCACCAAGTCGGATTAATTTATTGTGTTGAGAGGTTTTATGATGCTTCTACCTAAGCCAGTGGTATTCAAACCGGGGTCTACTGAAAATGTTTAAATGTAAAAAAAAAGTGACAAAAACTAAATATGTATTTCAATGTTTTTATGAATATCAATAGGAACAACAGAATAAACACATTGTGAATTACATACCTTCAGTAGAAAAGAGGAGAATATTGTCTTTCTAATGATGTCAACTTTATTTCTCAACCCAAAAATTCAGAAAATTACACTCATTGGAAACAATTACACCCACTGGAGCATTGCATAACTGACATAGGCTTTGGAAAAGCACATGTGAATAGCATAACAGTGCAGCTGCTGGTAAGGTTTCTTGATTTGAACATACAATTGAAGTCGGAAGTTTACATACACTTAGGTTGGAGTCATTAAAACTTGTTTTTCAACCACTCCACAAATTTCTTGTTAACAAACTATAGTTTTGGCAAGTCGGTTAGGACATCTACTCTACTAAGTAATTTCTTCCAACAATTGTTTACAGACAGATTATTTCACTTATAATTCACTGTTTCACAATTACAGTGTTCCAGAAGTGTACATACACTAAGTTGACTGTGCCTTTAAACAGCCTGGGAAATTCCATATAAAGATGTCATAGCTTTAGAAGCTTCTGATAGACTAATTAACATCATTTGAATCAATTGGAGGTGTACCTGTGGATGTATTTCAAGGCCTACCTTCAAACTCAGTGCCTCTTTGCTTGATATCATGGGAAAATCTAAACAAATCAGCCAAGACCCCAGAAAATAAATTGTAGACCTCCACAAGTCTGGTTCATCCTTGGGAGCAATTTCCAAACTCCTAAAGGTACCACGTTCATCTGTACAAACAATAGTATGCAAGTATAAACACCATGGGACCACACAGTCATCATACCGCTCAGGGAGGAGACGCATTCTGTCTCCTAGAGATGAACATACTTTAGTGTGAAAAGTGCAAATCAATCCCAGAACAACAGCAAATGACCTTGTGAAGATGCTGGAGGAAACAGGTACAAAAGTATCTATATCCACAGTAAAATGAGTCCGATATCAACATAACCTGAAAGGCCACTCAGCAAGGAAGAAGCCACTGCTCCAAAACCACCATAAAAAAGCCAGACAAAGACTTGCAACTGGACATGGGGACAAAGATCGTACTTTTTGGAGAAATATCCTCTGGTCTGATGAAACAAAAATATAAATGTTTTACCATAATGACCATCGTTATGTTTGGAGGAAAAAGGGAGAGGCTTGCAAGCCGAAGAACAGTGAAGGGCGGGGATGGCAGCATCATGTTGTGGGTGTGCTTTGCTGGAGGAGGGACTGGTGCACTTCAAAAAATAGATGGCATCATAAGGAGGGAAATTATGTGGATATATTGAGGCAACATCTCAAGACATGAGTCAGGAAGTTAAAGCTTGGTCACAAATGGGTCTTCCAAATGGACAATGACCCCAAGCATACTTCCAAAGTTGTGGCAAAATGGCTTAAGGACAACAAAGTCAAGATATTGGAGTGGTCATCACAAAGCCCTGACCTCAATCTCATAGACAATTTGTGGGCAGAACTGAAAAAGCATGTGCGAGAAAGGATGCCTACAAACCTGACTCAGTTCCACCAGCTTTGTCAGGAGGAATGGGCCAAAATTCACCCAAATTATTGTGGAAAGCTTGTGGAAGGCTACCTGAAAGGTTTGACCCAAGTTAAACAATTAAAAGGCAATGCTACCAAATATTAATTGAGTGCATGTAAACTTCTGAGCCACTGGGAATGTGATTAAAGAAATAAAAGCTGAAATAAATAATTCGCTCTACTATTATTCTGACGTTTCACATTCTTAAAATAAAGTGGTGATTCTAACTAACCCAAGACAGGGAATTTTTTCCTAGGATTAAATGTCAGGTGTTGTGAAAAACTGTAGTTGAAATGTATTTGCAAAGGTGTATGCAAACTTCTGACTTCAACTGTACATGTTTGCCAACAAGTGGCTAACACGTGGCTAAACTTTGTTTATTAACCAGCTAAACAGCAGCTCTTAGTGAAAAAGTGTTTTGAGTTACCTTTCTAGCCAATTTGCTATGTTAGAGTTATGCTTCCTCTTCCAATTATAATGTGGAGAGGTCAAAATAATGGGGTCTCTATAAGCTTCAATATGATGTCCTAAACCTAGCATGAAAGTACATCCTTGTAGCTGTGTGGGCTAATATAGTCTAAATGTTTGCCTTGGTGTATGTTGAGCCAATGGCCATGGAGTATGTTGAGCCAATGACCATGGAGTATGTTGAGCCAATGGCCATGGAGTATGTTGAGCCAATGGCCATGGAGTATGTTGAGCCAATGGCCATGGAGTATGTTGAGCCAATGGCCATGGAGTATGTTGAGCCAATGGCCATGGAGTATGTTGAGCCAATGGCCATGGAGTATGTTGAGCCAATGGCCATGGAGTATGATGAGCCAATGGCCATGGAGTATGTTGAGCCAATGGTAAATTGATCAAATTTCAGTGTTTTCATCCCAAGTGTGATGCAAGGCATTATCGCTGTAATATGAGGTAACACCAGGGCCATGCCTATGTTAAAAGTGTACTTTTTTAACAAAGTGTTTGATAGATATTAAGCCAGTGTTAAAATATGATTAGAATAATTAAAGACCAAAAAGTTATTGTGACTGTGTTGAGTTGTGCTTGGGAAATAGAAATAGACGTCGGAATTTGTAGGCGGCTCAATTTACACTCTCTTGTGGCTCAATTTACCCCAATCCTGGTGTAAGTTGAGCCAAGAGACCACATTTTTTGAACAAGCTATGTTTTCAAAACTGTAATGTTTACATGAATATGTAGATATAATTGTTAGAAAGGATACTATATTTCCGTTGATGGAATGATGTTGAATGTAACAAATGACTCACCTTACCCCACTCTTCCCTACTGTTCTCACATTAAAAGGCAATTTTATGCCACATTGACCTTTGGGGCTATTTCAGTCTGCTGTGCTACATCAACGCTCAGCACAAACTGACATTTTTCCGGGAAACATTTTGCTGGGAAAACACAACGACGAACAAGGCATGAATGGGCAGTTTGTAGAATACACTGTTCTTCAGTCAAAACATTTCCTTCCAATTTTCCAAACAGCCTGTAATGTGAAGGATTTCACATCGTCAAAGTTTTCTACTGGCAGAGCAACATTGCGAGGCGTTGATATCTTTGACAGAAACTCAGCAGGTCTTGAAATTGCTTCCCTGAAAATTGGCGGCTTTAAACAATAGTTTGTTTGGGGGGGGGTGCATTTTGCTTAGGCCTATGTGTTGGTGAAGGACAGAAAATATGGTAACGGGGAAAGATAAAGGTGGGAAGAGAGAAAAAACACGGAAATAGACGATGTACAAATAGACCAAATGAGAGTAAAAAGAGAGAGAAAGATAGTGAACAGGAAGATAAATGAATGAAACAATTCAAATGTAGCCCGTAAATCAGCCGGGCAGAGGGCCAATGAAGTTTATTTTCCAGGCGTAGACAGCTTTCTAATCATTCCAAATGATTTTGATTGGGAGCGTTAGGTGTGGACGACCAGGAGCGCGTCCAGGACTTCATTAAAAATATTCTCTCTCATTAGAAAGCCACTGTTTGTCTCTGGGCTTGATAACACTTGCCACTGTGAGTCATCACTACGTTGGATGGGAAGAGGAGTGAACTTGCTGTGTCTCAATACACACAGAATCACACAGGCTATAAACACGGATAGCGGTGTCTCAATACACACAGAATCACACAAAAGCCACCTAGACACTAAAGTACAGTCAGGAGGTGGTGTGAGGGGAGCAGCTGTCAGATGTTTTCAGAAGATGGGCATGGACTCTGCTGTCCTAGCTTCAGGGAGAAGATGGACAGGGACTCTGCTGTCCTAGCTTCAGGGAGAAGATGGACAGGGACTCTGATGTCCTAGCTTCAGGGGGAAGATGGACAGGGACTCTGCTGTCCTAGCTTCAGGGAGAAGATGGGGAGGGACTCTGCTGTCCTAACTTCAGGGAGAAGATGGGGAGTGACTCTGCTGTCCTAACTTCAGGGAGAAGATGGACAGGGACTCTGATGTTCTAGCTTCAGGGGGAAGATGGACAGGGACTCTGCTGTCCTAGCTTCAGGGGGAAGATGGGAAGGGACTCTGCTGTTCTAGCTTCAGGGGCTAGATGGGAAGGGACTCTGCTGTTCTAGCTTCAGGGCTTAGATGGACAGGGACTCTGCTGTCCTAGCTTCAGGGGGAAGATGGGGAGGGACTCTGCTGTCCTAGCTTCAGGGAGAAGATGGGCAGGGACTCTGCTGTCCTAGCTTCAGGGAGAAGATGGGCAGGGACTCTGTTGTCCTAGCTTCAGGGAGAAGATGGTCGACTCAGAGTCCAAGTCCGAGTCACTTAGTTGAGTCAAATTTTCAAGACTTGTGACTCGACGGTTGATAACTCACTGTAAATCATTTTACTGTGGTTTTATAATAACTGTGGTTTGATACAATTACTTAATTATAGTCAGTGAACTGGCTAGTAAATGTAACACTTCAGTGGTGATATGTAATTTGATGTCATGGTCACAGACCTAAGAAATGTCTTCACTATTCAGACTATCCTTATTCTTGCCTGCAATTGATCAATCTGAGAGATGAAAACTGATAGCTGTAGGCTTGGCTTGGCGTGTCAATGGGTCACCCCTGCATTTGTCCCAGCATTTGCCCACAATCACTGCAGGCGTTGTCTTGTAAATAAAATAATTTAAGTGGCAGGACAATCAGGCTATTCACATAATTGGGAAGACAAGTGATGTCCACTAGCCTTACATCCTTCTGCTTGGTCTATTTTATTGACTTCATGTTTTTCTGGGAGTCAAACTGTTCTCTGAGAATTGAAACACCACTCTGACTGTGTAAAACGGAGGAAGGGTTATTGAAATTCCCTTGAGTATTAGAAATCGTGCAGATGGAAGGAAATAAATATTGTTTGATTGTAATTTATTAAAAAAGAAAAAACTGTATCCCCTTTACAATCACACTTTTTCAACTCTACAAAGACATACACATGTACTACTGCAGTCTGATATGAATACTGCCTTGTATGATTGACTGGATCAAAAACCAATTGGTTATAACGAAATGCAATGATATTAAATGTGTTACATAAGTAAAGGGTTGAAAATATAAAATACCCACTTCTCACTCAAACAGGTGACATCATCTGTACTGTACTTAGTACAGTTCTGTTCCTTCACTGCTTGTAACACCCATACAACATCATTGTGTGTGTCTTGTATATTTGTGTTGCTAAGACAAAGTGATTAGATACCGACAGATCTTCCACTGTTACAGTCATTTAGGGAAATGGTCATCAGTCCCAGGAATACACTTGTATTGTTCACTAGGAAACATGAGGAACATGCTAGTATTTATAGCTCCCCATAAGTCAAGGCAGCAGCTACTCTTCCTGAGGTCCAGCAAATTTAAGGCAGTTCTATATAATTAAAAACATTACATTAGATTTCACAACACATTAAGTGTGTGCCCTCTGGCCACTACTGTACTACTACCTATCTACAACACAAAATCCATGTGAGCGTGTGTCTGTATGTGTGTATCTGGTGTGTGCCATCAACAGGGAACCTTTGATGTCAGAAACTTTCTCTATGCTCTATACGGTGAGAATGATCACAGTAATTAACAACAACGAAACATTTCTAAGAAATAAAATATTTTCTCTACATTTGGTATTTTGAGGATGAAAATACTTGAATCAAATATAATTTCTGATTTTTTTTTGTGGCTGTAAAGTGTCTACAGTATGTGAATAAATGTTTTCATTTTTCAGGTGATCCAAGCTATCCACTATTCCCCCTATTCCTCAGCCACATACGAGCCCTTCAGCCTAACACAGAAACTCTGGATTTGAGTGTGAACCATTCCTTCTTTACATCAAAGGAATTTTCCATGTATAGAGTTGAAGTCGGAAGTTTACATACACCTTAGCCAAATACATTTAAACGCAGTTTTTCACAATTCCTGACATTTAACCCAAGTAAAAATTCCCTGTTTAAGGTCAGTTAGGATCACCACTTTATTTTAAGAATGTGACATGTCAGAATAATAGTAGAGAGAATGATTTATTTCAGCTTTAATTTCTTTCATCACATTCCCAGTGGGTCAGAAGTTTACATACACTCAATTAGTATTTGGCAGCATTGCCTTTACATTGTTTAACTTGGGTCAAACGTTTCGGGTAGCCTTCCACTAGCTTTAAGTTGGGTGGATTTTGGCCCATTCCTCCTGACAGAGCTGGTGTAACTGAGTCAGGTTTATAGGCTTCCTTGCTCGTACACACTTTTCAGTTCTGCCCACAAACTTTCTATAGGATTGAGGTCAGGGTTTTGTGACGGCCACTCCAATACCTTGACTTTGTTGTCCTTAAGCCATTTTGCCACAACTTTGTAAGTATGTTTGGGGTCATTGTCCATTTGGAAGACCCTTTTGCGACCAAGCTTTAACTTCCTGACTGATGTCTTGAGATGTTGCTTCAATATATCCACATCATTATTCTCCCTCATGACACCATCTATTTTGTGAAGTGCACCAGTCCCTCCTGCAGCAAAGCAGCCCCACAATATGATGCTGCCACCCCCATGCTTCACGGTTGGGATGGTGTAATTCGGCTTGTAAGCCTCCCCCTTTTTCCTCCAAACATAACGATGGTCATTATGGCCAAACAGTTCTATTTTTGTTTCATCAGACCAGAGGACATTTCTTCAAAAAGTATGATCTTTCTCCCCATGTGCAGTTGCAAACCGTAGTCTGGCTTTCTTATGGTGGTTTTGGAGCAGCAGCCTTTTCCTTGCTGAGCGGCCTTTCAGGATATGTCGATATAGGACTCGTTTCACTGTGGATATAGATACCTCTGTACCGGTTTCCTCCAGTATCTTCACAAGGTCCTTTGCTGTTGTTCTGGGATTGATTTGCACTTTTCTCACCAAAGTACGTCCATCTCTAGGAGACAGAACGCGTCTCCTTCCTGAGTGGTATGATGGCTGCGTGGTTCCATGATGTTTATACTTGCATACTATTGTTTGTACAGATGAATGTGGTACCTTCAGGAGTTTGTAAATTGCTCCCAAGGATGACCCAGACTTGTGGAGGTCTACAATTATTTCTGGGGTCTTTACTGATTTGTTTTGATTTTCCCATGATGTCAAGCAAAGAGGCACTGAGTTTGAAGGTAGGCCTTGAAATACATCCACAGGTACACCTCCAATTGACTCAAATTATGTCAATTATCCTATTAGAAGCTTCTAAAGCCATGACATCATTTTCTGGAATTTTCCTAGCTGTTTAAAGGCACAGTCAACTTAGTGTATGTAAACTTCTGACCCACTGGAATTGTGATACAGTGAATTATTAGTTAAATAATCTGTCTGTAAACAATTGTTGGAAGAAATTACTTGTGTCATGCACAAAGTAGATGTCCTAACCAAACTATAGTTTGTTAACAAGAAATGTGTGGAGTGGTTGAAAAACTAGTTTTAATGACTCCAACCTAAGTGTATGGAAACTTCCGACTTCAACTGTATATATCGTTTACGCATTCTTGATCTCACAAAGGTAATGTACGGTGATTCTTAGTAGTATGTGACTACTTTTTCAATTGTATTTACTCAGTGGGAGGGAGTTGTGCGGGATTGTTTGGTGTATGTGTGTACACGTCTGTGTGTCTCAGTTTGCCCATGTTCTTGGGTTTCTGGACTGTTTAAGCCCCCCGTGTTTGGGGCATTTGTTTTGGTGTGTGCCCTGTGTTCCGTGGGGTTGGTGTATGTTCACCGGTTTTGTGCATTAAACGATATATACCCTGAACTCTCTGCTTCCTGTGCCTGACTTCTCACCCACTACATCCCAGTCGTTACAGTCGAGAGAAACAATCTGGAATAAGGGAACTGCTTGTCAAGCGTAGAATGGGTTGAATATATGGAAAATGTCTGAAATTGTGAAAGTAATAATTCAATAATTTTGTACATTTCTTTGTATTTCCATTGTGAATTCATGCAACATATTTTGACAAGAATATAATTTGTTAAGATAATAATCTATATGAAGTACAGTTATTTGTTAAATTAGAAGCACTTATGAAAATGAAACCATTCCTGTTAGCCTAGAGGTTAAAAGCATTGGGCCAGTAACCAACAGGTTGCTGGTTTGAATCCCAGAACTGACTAGGTAAACAATCTGTTGATGTGCCCTTGAGCAAGGCAATAAACTTTAATTGCTTCTGTAAGTCACTCTGCATAAGAGTGTCTGTTAATAAAATGCTAATTATTATGATTTATTATCAGGGGTACAACTTTCCTGCATTTCGACACTATTTAATATGACCCAAGGCCCTTCTAGGTGTCTGTAGTTACAACAATAATAAAGAAAGCAAAAGTGCCCACGGTCATCAAGCTAGGTAAGATATATTTAATAAAAAGTGATTGATAAGACTGAACTAGATCTAAAGTAATAACAAATATTAACCAGTAATGAACAACTCTTCAAAAAAATAAAGTACAAAGACTTAACTTTTAATTATCTTTATTAAAACATCCTCTATGTCAAATTCCAGCCAGCCCGAGCCGCCTGCGCGCCTGACCCACAACAGTCTAGTCATTAACTCAACTCTCTCCCCAAAACAATTTCCTTCCAAACTTTAAAAAAAAAATCCCAATGGAAAGGTTTGGAAACACCTACACATGCACACAGAAACAGCACATCCTCGTTATAATTCATATCATAATATTATGGTTTAATTATAGTACTGTAGAGCTCTTTTTACTTGCACACGATATAGCTGGGTCACCCCGTCCTGCTTCTAGGGGTCCAGGGTCCTGCAGCGCCCCAACACACCTCACTCTGCTTTAGGATCTTAGTGAAACATTCCTTATTGGTTTCAGATGTGTTAGGCCAAGGCCAGAGTATAGCAGACCCCCAGGGCCAGGACTGAGCAGCCCAGCAGCTATATTCTATATAAATCATCCGGACCTTATGAAAGTTACCTTTAATCTTGAAATAAATATAATCTAGTGATACATAACTTGACATCTATTGTGACATTCTGGAAGGATAACCAACCTTCAAATGAATTGCAATGCATTTCTTAGCCGTAATAAATGCTAAGATACACAGTTTCTTCTGACAACAGTCTCCAGTATCAACATTTACAAGCAAACAAAACCAGGGAGAAGACCATCTGTAGACATGCTGGGATAAAAGAACATACTCTGGCAAAGAGTGCAGCCAGCCTTCTCCCAGGTGTACTGGGTGCAACCTGCATCATAAAACCATCCTGGGACATTAGAACATATACCGTTGGGTTAACTCGGCCGACTATTTGTCTAGGTGGCCTAGTGGTGTGAGAGAGACATGTCACATCGGGGACTAAAGATTTGATTCATTGACACCTCAGCCTGTTGATTAGTGATAATGTCCTTTTCTGAGTGGATAATTCAGAAGTAATCTGTGCTGTTGAGATCATCATGGTGTACCGGCCGCGGTCTGTTAACCGCAAATAATGAGATTAGCGCCTCATGAGGCCCTGATTGAATTAGGACAAAATAACAGAGGTAGACAGTTTTAGGTTAGTCTAACCGAGGGCTATAGCTACACGGTCAGCCTATCACCTTTTTGTAAAGGGATTTTGTCATTCTTCCCTCATTGCATCTCTGTGATTGGACCCTTAAAATATGAATGGAATGCAGTTATTGTTCTTACATTTATTTACATTAGATAGAGATTGGCTCTTGAAACATCTGTCAAGCAATTTAGTGTATATTATTCATATAGAATTAGTTAAGCATGTGGCACACCCTGAACTGACAGGATGGTGCAGTGAGGATGGATGTGAGGTACTCTGTCAACAGTCGGCTCTCCAAACAACAGTTTGTGCTGGTGCTAAATCTAAATTCTGTAATCTCATCTGCCCACTGGAGCAGGAAGCAGAACGGCAGTAAATTCACTCGTGCGATTGGGCCCAAAATGTTCAAATGAGCTCCTCCCACACTTAGGGCCACAGGGTCCAGCCTCCCCCAGTCTCAAATCAAAAACAAATCCAACTTCATTTATACCACACATTTCTTACAACAAATTAATTTCAAGGTGCTTGACAAATAAAAATAAAAGATAACACAAAATGTTTTCTATTTAAAATTAAAAGCAAGATTGAAAATGAATAAAAGTTTAGAGAAACTAAAAGGTATATTGCCCAAGCCTAGTTCTGGTCATCGGGAAGTCTAATAGACCAGTGCCAGAAGATCGGAGGAACCAACCCGGCCACATACAGTTGAAGTCGGAAGCTTACATACATACATACAGGTTGGAGTCATTAAAACTTGTTTTCAACCATTCCGCACATTTCTTATTTAACAAACTATAGTTTTGGCAAGTCGGTTAGGACATCTACTTTGTGCATGACACAAGTAATTTCTTCCAACAATTGTTTACAGACAGATTATTTCACTCATAATTCACTGTAATTCCAGTGGGTCAGAAATTTACATACACCAAGTTGACTGTTCCTTGAAACAGCTTGGAAAATTCCAGAGAATTATGTCATGGCTTTAGAAGCTTCTGCTAATTGGCATCATTTGAGTCAATTGGAGGTGTACCTGTGGATGTATTTCAAGGCCTACCTTCAAACTCAGTGCCTCTTTGCTTGACATCATGGGAAAATCAAAAAACAAATCAGTAAAGAATCCTTGGGAGCAATTTCCTAACTCCTGAAGGTACCAGGTTCATTTGTACAAACAATAGTATGCAAGTATAAACACCATGGGACCATGGGACTTCCGCTCAGGAAATCAATCCCAAAACATCAGAAAAGGACCTTGTGACGATGCTGCAAAGATATCTATATCCACAGAAAAACGAGTCCTATATCGACATAACCTGAAAGGTCGCTCAGCAAGGAAGAGGCCACTGCTCCAAAACCGCCCTAAAAAAGCCAGACTACGGTTTGCAAACTGCACATGGGGACAAAAATCGTACTTGGGGAAATGTCCTCTGGTCTGATGAAACAAAAATAGAACTGTTTGGCCATAATGACCATTGTTATGTTTGGAGGAAAAGGGGGAGGCTTGCAAGCCGAAGAACACCATCCCAACCATGAAGCACGGGGTTGGCAGCATCATGTTGTGGGGGTGCTTTGCTGCAGGAGGGGCTGGTGCACTTCACAAAATAGATGCCATCATGAGGCAGGAAAATTATGTGGATATATTGAAGCAAGATATCTCAAGACATCAGTCGAGAAGTTAAAGCTTGGTCTCAAATGGGTCTTCCAAATGGACAATGACTCCAAACATACTTCCAAAGTTGTGGCAAAATGGCTTAAGGACAACAAAGTCAAGGTATTGGAGTGGCCATCACAAAGCCCTGACCTCAATCCCATAGAATATTTGTGGGCAGAACTGAAAAAGCATGTGTGAGCAAGGAGGCATACAAACTTGACTCAGTTACACCAGCTCTGTCAGGAGGAATGGACCAAAATTCACCCAACTTATTGTGGGAAGCTTGTAGAAGGCTACCCGAAATGTTTGACCCAAGTTAAACAATTTAAAGGCAATCCTACCAAATACTAATTGAGTGTATGTTGAATTGTGAATTGTGAAAAACTGAGTTTAAATGTATTTAACTAAGGTGTATGTAAACTTCTGACTTCAACTGTATCTTAAAAGCATATCAGAAATGTATTTGGGTGCAAGGTTTCCCCTCCCCCTGTCACGCCTTGGTCTTAGTATTTTGTGTTTTAGATAATTAGTTGGTCAGGCCAGGGTGTGACATGGGTTTTTGTTATTGGTTTGTCGTTTTGGGGTTTTTGTAGGCATTGGGATTGTGGTTAATTAGGGGTGTGTTTAGTTTAGGTTTGGCTGCCTGAGGCGGTTCTCAATCAGAGTCAGGTGATTCTTGTTGTCTCTGATGGGGAATCGTATTTAGGTAGCCTGGGTTTCACTGTGTATTTCGTGGGTGATTGTTCCTGTCTCTGTGTTAGTGTTCACCAGACAGGCTGCATAGGTTTTTTCACGTTCTGTTTGTTGTTTTTTGTATTTATAAGTTATTTCATGTACCGCGATTCATTTCATTAAAAACATGAGTAACCAACACGCTGCATTTCGGTCCGACTCTCTTTCGACAAACGAAGAACGACGTTACACCCCCAGCCTCTCCCAGGCTTCCCTGGAGATTGACTGTATCTACAGGACTCCTTGGGGGTTTTGGAATTTAAAAGACAACTTTCCGGAAAGATGATATATCTGGGATGGGTAACGCATTGATAACCTGTTTTATCTGTTGTTGTTTTCTGTACTTTATTTTCCACAAAAAATGTTATCTTTGAAACTAGTGAATTGGTTGACAGCCCCATTCGCATAGGGTGACATTCCTGGGAGCTGAGGGTAATTTATATGTGAAGAAAACCATAAAGTTCTGCTTTGCCTTGCCTACAGTCTGAGCAGGTTTAAGTGATGTTTTGTGCAAACGATAAGTAACGTCCATCAATTATTCAACACTCACTCCGTATTAATGAAACTGTACAATATATGCAATATTTAGGTGGATGAATTTTTTAAGATGCCAAAAACAGAGGTGGTGGTTCATATTCAGTGTGAGCTGTGGCACTCTAACTTACATCTGACTGGTTGATACTCTCGGGAAATCTTAAATAACACTGCCTCTTACATTGTTGAGTAACACTTAATTTGAACCCTGGATATGATGAATCCTGCAGGGAGAGGGAGAGGGAGAGAGGGAGAGAGTGAGAGAGTGAGTGGGAGAGAGAGAGGGAGAGAGGGAGAGAGTGAGAGAGTGAGTGAGTGAGAGAGAGAGAGAGAGAGAGAGAGAGAGCCTGGTTGGAGATATTTTGCAGTCTCATAAGATCCCATTTCTTCCAGATGAACGCTCTAGTTGTAAAACTAGGCTGTTGGGAATCTATTTTGGTCTACAGGATAGGCCTATCTATAGATATCCCAAACAAATTAATTATGCAGCCCATGACAGCTGACAAATGATCAAGAGAAGAAATCACTTTGCTTACTGTGCAATCATCTAATGTACCTTCATACTGTGAGCCAATCACTGAGCATGTCTGGATAACAAACCAAGGCTTTAAATCATGTTTATAAGAGCAGAAGCAGTGTTGAGCAGACAGAACACCACTGCACAGTATACCACACTGCACAAACATATACTTTAACACAGGGGTTCCCAAACCTTTCCACTCAGGCCCCCCTTCCAGCATTGGGGATCATCTCACACCCCCCCATGTCTATTTCTATGGGCACAATCACTGTTTATGACACAAACTGTTCACACCCTTTTTTTTCTCCCCTGCAATTCTACACATTTTGTCATGGGGGGCCACAAACATCTCGCTGTTTAAAACCTCATTTTCTTGTAATTCTACACATTTTGTCATGGGGGGCCACAAACATCGCTGTTTAAAACCTCATTTTCTTGTAATTCTACACATTTTGTCATGGGGGGCCACAAACATCGCTGTTTAAAACCTCATTTTCTTGTAATTCTACACATTTTGTCATGGGGGGCCACAAACATCGCTGTTTAAAACCTCATTTTCTTGTAATTCTACACATTTTGTCATGGGGGCCACAAACATCGCTGTTTAAAACCTCATTTTCTTGTAATTCTACACATTTTGTCATGGGGGCCACAAACATCGCTGTTTAAAACCTCATTTTCTTGGAATTCTACACATTTTGTCATGGGGGCCACAAACATCGCTGTTTAAAACCTCATTTTCTTGTAATTCTACACATTTTGTCTTATGTCTAAGTGACTCAAACATTACAACAAAATCTATGAGCTAAAAAAAACCTACCTAAAAAACATCAGCTGAGACGTTATAAATAGCCCTCTATAGTATGTAATGACTGAGATGGGCTAGATGATGTGGACATTTCTCACACGTTATAAATAGCTCTCTATAATATGTAATGACTGAGATGACAAGAGGAACTGATGATGCACTACCTCATTTATAAATGGCAGCTTGTGCATTCTACTAAGGCTGAAGAATCCATACGTTCTTGAGGCATAAAACAAAATTAATTCCATATGAAATCAAATCACACACGTGGCAATGACATAGATATCCTACAATCCATCACATCAAACACTATACAGGTCCCAGCAGCAGCCTAGTTCCTTAGCCAGCATCTTCAAAAAACACATTCCACCAGGTTCCTGTTTTTTTGTTTTCCTCCACATGCTAATTATTTCCATTGGCCACCAACCACATTGGAGGAGGAGGACTGCGGCCCCTCTTATGTCATGGTAAACAAACACAAAACAGCCAGTGGTCTTTGCCTCATTAGCGATATTCCGCCCATAACGCTTTCTCTCACGCAAGCTTGAAAGGAGCTGCGGTGGAGGGTGTAGCCAAACTCACGATGAGTGGAAATGAGGCGGTGACCTGTGTCCCTCCATCCCAGACTCTGAGTTAGGTCAGATGAGAGCGAAAAAGAGAGGAGAGAGAGAGAAAGAGAGAGGGAGATACAGAGCAAGATGGGGGAAAGAGAGAGAGAGAGACACAGTGAGAGAGAGAGAGAAAGAAAGAGAGAGGAGAGAAAGAGATGGGGGAAAGAGAGACAGCGAGCGAGAGAAAGAGAGAGGGATAGAGAAAGAGAGGGAGGGGAGAGAAAGAGAGAGAGATGGGGGGAAGCAAGAGAGACAGCGAGAGCGAGAAAAAGAGAGGGAGAGAGAGAGAGAGAAAGTGAGAAAGAAGAGACAGTACACAATGACCAGGAGATGTGTGTTAAAACATGTTTGTAGAGATGTGTATTAAAACCTCACTAGGAGACGCGTGTTAAAACCTCACACGGAGACAAGTGAGAACAGCCAACCATCAGTTGATGTAATTACAAATTGTTTGATACATTTCAAACAAACATCAACAACAACTGGCGAATACCTTTTTGGCTTCCATTCAGAAATGGTGGAAATGTATTATATAAATGTAAATGTATAAATGTATTATATAAATGTATTATAACTGAAAACAACCTACTGTCACTTTTTTACTGTTGTTGTTCAAAGTAAATGTTTGATTACATTAGGAACACACGACCAGAAATCCTACTCTACATTGTCAGAAAAAGTTCAACAATATATTTTCTGGCTAATAAACAATACTCAGTCATTCCTGTATTGTCGTCAGTCTATAGAAATACATGTTGTTATTGTACAGCAGCACTTTTGTAATCATGGCTGTCTGTCATTAACACGCCTTCATCAACTGTCGGTGCTGCATTACGAGGGCTGCTGTCACCGAAGGGGCTTTATCGAAGGCTGCTGTCACCGAAGGGGCTTTATCGAGGGCTGCTGTCACCAAAGGGGCTTTATCGAGGGCTGCTGTCACCGAAGGGGCTTTATCAAGGGCTGCTGTCACCGAAGGGGCTTTATCAAGTCTTGCTGGAAGGGGCTTAATCAAGGGTCTGCTGTCACCAAAGGGGCTTTTTATGTCACCGAAGGGGCTTTAGGGCTGCTGTCACCGAAGGGGCTTTATCGAGGTCTGCTGTCACCGAAGGGGCTTTATCAAGGTCTGCTGTCACCGAAGGGGCTTTATTAGGTCTTGCTGTCTTTATTGAGGTCTTGCTGCTGTCTACTGTCACCGAAGGGGCTTTGCTGTCGAGGGGCTGCTGTCACCGAAGGGGCTTTATTGAGTTCTTGCTGTCACTGAAGGGGCTTTATCAAGGTAATCAAGGTCTTGCTGTCACCGAAGGGGCTGTCACTGTCAAAGGGGCTTTATTGAGGTCTTGCTGTCTTGTCTGTCACCGAAGGGGCTTTTTGATTGAGGGGCTTTATTGAGGTCTTGCTGTCACCGAAGGGGCTTTATTGAGGTCTTTCTGTCACCGAAGGGGCTTTATCAAGGTCTGCTGTCACCGAAGGGGCTTTATTGAGGTCTTGCTGTCACCGAAGGGGCTTTATTGAGGTCTTGCTGTCACCGAAGGGGCTTTATTGAGGTCTTGCTGTCACCGAAGGGGCTTTATCAAGGTCTACTGTCACCGAAGGGGCTTTATTGAGGTCTACTGTCACCGAAGGGGCTTTATTGAGGTCTTGCTGTCACCGAAGGGGCTTTATTGAGGTCTTGCTGTCACCGAAGGGGCATTGCGTAAAATATTAACATCCAATAGTGAAATAAAATTTTTGTAAGAAATCAAATTTGTCGCCTGGAAGAGTTTTGAGCAAAGTTGTTTTTCATTTCCCCCCGTCTCTAACCTTGCCTGCATATAAGACGGAAGCACACGCATCAATAATGAACAGTTTTCTCAGAGGAAACACAGTGTTTAAATGTGATGGAACTGGGAGCACACGAGTGCAATTAAAAAGCCATTGTGCCGTTTGAAAATGTTCCAAGGTTCTGACTCGGTGTGAGCGTAACCAAAATGACTGTAAATTATAATGCCATTGTTGGAAGTGACATTTTGGAAATTAAAGTTTAACATTGAACAACCAGAACATGTGTTGTTTGATTAGGGTCAAACAACACATACCCACTGTCAAACATGGTGGTGGCAGCATCATGGTTTGGGCCTGCTTTTCTTCAGCAGGGACAGGGAAGATGGTTAAAATTGATGGGAAGATGGATGGAGCCAAATACAGGACCATTCTGGAAGAAAACCTGATGGAGTCTGCAAAAGACCTGAGACTGGGACGGAGATTTGTCTTCCAACAAGACAATGATCCAAAACATAAAGCAAAATCTACAATGGAATGGTTCAAAAATAAACATATCCAGGTGTTAGAATGGCTAAGTCAAAGTCCAGACCTGAATCCAATCGAGAATCTGTGGAAAGAACTGAAAACTGTTGTTCACAAATGCTCTCCATCCAACCTCACTGAGCTTGAGCTGTTTTGCAAGGAGGAATGGGAAACAATTTCAGTCTCTCGATGTGCAAAACTGATAGAGACATACACCAAGCGACTTACAGCTGTAATCGCAGCAAAAGGTGACGCTACAAAGTATTAACTTAAGGGGGCTGAATAATTTTGCACGCCCAATTTTTCAGTTTTTGATCTGTTAAAAAAGTTTGAAATATCCAATAAATGTTGTTCCACTTCATGATTGTGTCCCACTTGTTGTTGATTCTTCACAAAAAAAATACAGTTTTCTATCTTTATGTTTGAAGCCTGAAATGTGGCAAAAGGTCGCAAAGTTCAAGGGGGCCGAATACTTTCGCAAGGCAATGTACATGAATCTGTACACTGTGTGTGTGTGTGTGTGTGTACCTCCGGTGGCACCTTAATTGGGGAGAACAGGCTCTTGGTAATGGCTAGAACAGAATACATGGAATGGTATCGAACACATCACACATAGTTTCCATTTCATTAATTCAGTTCCAGCTCATTATGAGCCGTCCTCCCTTCAGCAGCCTCCTGTGGCGTATGCATATATGTGTGTGTGTGTGCGTGAGTGTGTGTGTGATTGAGTGAGTGAGTGAATCATTGCGTGTGTGCGTGAGGTTGTCTGCCCATACACACTTTTGTACAGTGTGTGTGTATTAATGCATGTGTATTAACGTGAGTGTGTGTGTATTGATGTGTGTGTGTGTGTGTGTGTGTGTATGTGTGTACAACATGTGAGCATGTGGGCCCATACAAATCTCTATAGAGTGTATGTTTTCGTGTGCGTACGTGTGTGTCTCCAGTGTGTGTTGTACAGACTGTTGTGCATAAATAGGAGATAAACAGATAAACAGGAAAGACTGGGAGTTCTAATTTAAAAAGAATGAATCTGGGCTCTTTAGTCACTAGGTTAACACTGGGGGACGGAGACTGAGGAGAACATTATACACAGCTTGGTTAGCTGTGCTGTGGTATACAGTACTGTTGTGTGGTTGGTTGGCTGGAAGTGCTCGGCTGTGAAATAGGTTGTGTTAGATGATTTCATTTATGCTCAGATCAGTCTTTTAGATCATAACGAATAAGTTTACATAGACGGGAAACCTGGGGCCGTATCCACAAAAAGATTCTCAGAAAAGGTCCTAGGAATCTTGTTAAAACCTGCTTTAAGACAACAACAAAAAACTCCCAGCTCAGAGTAGGTTTTAGGATGTTGTTAAGACACAAACTCTAAGCCGGGAGAAAAAAACTATTCATAAAAGTTTCTCAGATGGTAATCACGGCAGTTTGAGGTACCGCAAAGGAAAGATAGTGATGACTCTCATTGACATTGTTGCAAATGACGAGGAATAACCAATCGCGATGAGGAATCATTAGCTATGAACTTTATAGCACATTGCAATGGTAAAACGCTCACTTTTCCCCTACTCTTAATAATTCGTGCTCAATATGTTGGCTTGCATAACCTTCTTTTAAAACCAATTCTGAAGAGTCATTTTGATAATGTTACTGTTATCTCAACACAATTGTCACTCCTGTGTAACAACTCTGAATCGCTTTGGCACAGAAGGCATCAAGTCACTTGCATAAATCATTTGAAAGGTCTATAATTTTCAGACCTTGGTTCAAATACTATTTAGGGTATTTCAATTACTTTCAATGACATTTGGAAGTAAGTATTTAGATGTATGTATTTATTTATTTATTATTTATTTATTTGAAAAGACAAGTAGTTGAAAATTGGAATGCCTTTGGAAATACACATGGAAAGTATTTGAAAATACTCAGTACTTTCAAATGGCAGGCTATTTACAGGAAATTACTTGAACATACTTGAAAATACCTTCAAAATAAGTAGTTTGATGCAGGCGACATGATTGGAAAATACTTAAAACCTCTTAAGGATCAGCTCCTTTTTTTCAATTTTCATTTAATATGACACACCCAAATCTAACTGCCTGTAGCTAAGGCCCTGAAGCAAGGTACCATTCTTGGTACCATTTGAAAGAAAACACTTTGAATTTTGTAGAAATGTGAAAGGAATGTAGCAGCATATAACACAATAGGTCTCATAAAAGTTAATACAAAGAAAGAAAGAAAAAAACGTTACTTTGTATTTTTTTGTACCATCATCTTTGAAATGCAAGAGAAAGGCCATAATATATTATTCCAGCCCAGGTGCAATTTAGATATTGGCCACCAGATGGCAGCAGTGTACATGCAAAGCTTTTGACTGATCCAATGAACCATTGTATTTCGGTTAAAAATTTTGTATCAAAACTGCCCAAATGTGCTTAATTCGTTAATTAATAACTTTTCATGTTCAAAATTGTGCACTCTCCTCAAACAATAGCATGGTATTCTTTCACTGTATTATCTACTGTAAATTGGACAGTACAGTTAGATTAACAAGAATCTAAACTTTATGGTCCTTGATGTAGGTTAATTAAATAATCTAAAGAATAATACACAATGATTTATTAGTCTAGTGGTTACAAGCATTTAGGCATATCATGTGCAATAGTCCTCCTGTGAAATCATTGTCAAAAGCGCTAGAGATATTGTTGCATGTACAGTAGGTCTAGATTATTTATGGATTGATGACGTTGAAATATCAAAATATTCTTTCAACGTCTCCAAAGTAATTGCATGGTGCACAGGAACCACACTGCCCTTTTCCACCTGCTGGTACAGTGCCTTCAGAAAGTATTCACATCCCTGGACTTTTTCCACCTGCTCCACCTGCTGGTACAGTGCCTTCAGAAAGTATTCACAGCCCTGGACAGTGCCTTTTTCCACCTGCTGGTACAGTGCCTTCAGAAAGACTTTTATTCACAGCCCTGGACAGAAAGTATTCACAGCCCTTTTTCCACCTGCTGGTACAGTGCCTTCAGAAAGTATTCACAGCCCACAGCCCTGGAGCCCTGGACTTTTTCCACCTGCTGGTACAGTGCCTTCAGAAAGTATTCACAGCCCTGGACTTTTTCCACCTGCTGGTACAGTGCCTTCAGAAAGTATTCACAGCCCTGGACTTTTTCCAGTGCCTTCAGAAAGTATTCACAGCCCTGGTCCACCTGCTGGTGCAGTGCCTTCAGAAAGTATTCACAGCCCTGGACTTTTTCCACCTGCTGGTGCAGTGCCTTCAGAAAGTATTCACAGCCCTGGACTTTTTCCACCTGCTGGTACAGTGCCTTCAGAAAGTATTCACAGCCCTGGACTTTTTCCACCTGCTGGTGCAGTGCCTTCAGAAAGTATTCACAGCCCTGGACTTTTTCCACCAGTGCTGGACTTTTTACAGTGCCTTCAGAAAGTATTCACAGCCAGAAAGTATTCACAGCCCTGGACTTTTTCCACCTGCTGGTGCAGTGCCTTCAGAAAGTATTCACAGCCCTGGACCTTTTCCACATTTTTGTTTCACAGACTAATGTACACACAATACCACATAATGTCAAAGTGGAATTTTGTTTTTAGACATTTTTACAAATTCATTAAACATGAACAGCTGAAATGCCTTGAGTCAATAAGTATTCAACACCTATGTTATGGCCTAAATACATTCAGGAGTAAACATTTGCTTAACAAGTCACATGTGTATGGATTTTGTGTGCAATAATGGTGTTTAACATGATTTTTGACTACCTCATCTCTGTACAGTTGAGCAGTGAATTTCACACGAAGATTCATTCAAGCATAAAGACCAGGGAGGTTTTCACAGACCTCACAAATTTAAGGCACCTATTCGTAGATGGGTAAAGAATAAAAGCAGACATTGAATATATATGAGCATGGTGAAGTTTAGATGGTGTATCAATACACCCAGTCACTACAAATCTACAGGCATCCTTCCTAAATCTCAGTTGCTGGAGAGGAAGGAAACCGTTCAGGGATTTCATCACGAGACCAATTGTGACTTTAAAATCATTAGTGTTTAAAATCATTAGAATTTAATGGCTGTGGTCGTAAAAAACTGAGGATGGATCCACAGCATTGTACTGTAGGTACTCCACAATACTAACCTAATTGACAGAGTGAAAATAAGCCTGTACAGAATACAAATATTCCAAAACATGCATCCTGTTTGCAACAAGGCACTAAAGCCATACTGCAAACAATGTGGCAAAGCAATAACCTTTTTGTTACAAAGTGCTAGAGTATGTTTGGGGCAAATCCAGTACAGCACATTACTGAGTACCTCCATATTTTTAAACGTAGTGGTGGCTGCATCATGTTATGGGTATGCTTGTAATTGAAAAGTAATTGGAAAGGGGAGATGTTCAGGATAAAAAATAAACAGAGGAGCGAAGCACAGGCATAATCCGAGAAGAAAACTTGGTTCAGTCTGCTTTCCACCAGACAATGGGAGATTAATTCACACTTCAGAAGGTCAATAACGTAAAACACAAGGCTCCAAAACTTCAAATCTACACCGGAGTTGCTTACCAAGAAGACAGAGAATGTTCCTGTTCATCTGAGCTACAATTTTGACTTAAATCTACTTGAAAATCTATGACAAGACCTGAAAATGTTTGTCTAGCAATGATCAACAACGAACTTGACTTAGCTTGAGGAATTTGGAAAATAATAAATGGGCAAATGGGCAAATGTTCCAGGTGTGGAAAACCTCTAGAGATATACCCAGAAAGACTCACAGCTGTAATCACTGCTAAAGGTGCTTCTACGAAGTCTCAAATCAAATCCAATCTTGTTGGTTACATACACGTGGTTAGCAGATGTTAATGCGAGTGTAGCAAAATGCTTGTGCTTCTAGTTCCGACAGTGCAGTAATATCTAACAAGTAATCTAACAATTCCCCAACAACTACCTAATACAAACAAATCTAAAGGGGTGAATGAGAATATGTACATATAAGTATATGGATGAGTGGTGTCCGAGCGGCATAGGCAAGGTGCAATAGATGGTATAAAATACAGTATACACACATGATGAGGAAATCGACCAACAGAAGGCCATTGTGGAACGGGTAAGGGGTGTAGCTTACCTTTGTGCAGGTGCCTAGGAGCCTTACACTGGGCGCACACCGAGCAGGAGGAAACATAAACCCTTACGGCCACCAGTACCTCCCACTCAGACAGTGCACCGTCCAACCGATGCCTGGATGACCAGAGGAGGGTGTCGTGTGGGCCCAATAGATCAACCGGTCACGGACAGCAGACGGAACGTACAGACGCCCAGCGGGACACTGCAGGGGAGTGGGCTCTGCATGTAACGCCCGCTCAATGTCCGCGTCCAGCTCCCATACTACCAGCGCCACCAGGCAGGAGGCCGGGAGTATGGGGGTAGGATCCATGGGCCGCTCCTCTGTGTCATACAGCCGGGACAGTTCGTCTGTCTTAACATTCTGGGAACCTGGTCTGATAGAAAGGGTGAAAACAAAAAAGGGTTAAAAACATGGCCAATTACGCACGGCTAAGAAGCGGTCACTCTCCATCTCCATCCCTGAGGTGGAAATGCAGTATCCTAGGAAGGAGACGGACTGCTGGAAGAACAGGCATTTCTCAGCCTTGACATACAGGTCATGCTACAAGCACCTTGCGCACCAAGGACACATGCTCGGCGCGTGCAGCGGAGTATATCAGAATGTCATCGATATACACCACTACACCCTGCCCGTGCAGGCCCCTGAAAATCTCATCCACAAAGGCTTGGAAGACTGATGGAGCATTCATCAACCCGTACGGCATGACGAGGTACTCATAATGCCCTGAGGTGGTACTGAACTCTGTCTTCCACTCGTCTCCCTCCCGGACACACACCAGGTTGTAAGCGCTGCTGAGATCTAGTTTAGTGAAGAAGCGCGCCCTGTGCATTGACTCAATCGCTGTGGCTATGAGAGGTAGCAGGTAACTGTACTTCACAATGGGCGCAGAACTCCCTCCTTCTTCACAAAAAATTATTTCATGGAGGCGGGTGAAGTGGAGGACCGAATATACCCCTGACGCAGGGATTCAGAGACATATGTCTCCATAGCCGCCGTCTCTGCCTTTGACAGGGGATACATGTGACTCCTGGGAAGTGCGGCGTCTACCTGAAGGTTTATCGCACAATCGCCCCAACAATGGAGTGGTAATTAAGTCACCTTCTTCTTAGATAAGTCAAATCGGAATATTCGGGGGGAATGCGCATGGTGGAGACCTGGTCTGGACTTTCCACCGTAGTAGCACCAATGGAAACCCCTAAACACATCCCCGAGCACTCTCTCAACCACCCCAAGAGAGCCCTAAGTTGCCATGAAACAGTGGGGTCATGACAGGCTGACCAGGGAAGGCCTAGCACCATGGGAAACACAGGAGAGTCAATGAGGAAGAGACTGATTCTCTCCCTGAGACCCCCCTGCGTCACCATGACCAAAGAAGTGGTGGCCTCCCTGATGTAGCCCGACCCTAATGGTCGACTGTCCAACTCGTGAACTGGAAAGGGCCTAACCACTGGAACAATGGGGATCCCTAAACTCTGGGTGAATGCTCTGTCGATAAAATTCCCAGCCGCACCTGAATCGACGAGCGCCTTATGCTGGGAATGCAGGGAAAACTCAGGAAAGTTGGCTTGCAATAACAGGTGGGCAACAGAGGGCTCTGGGTGAGAATGGTGCAAGCTCACCTGGGATGACGCCAGAGCGCTCTGCCTGCTGCCTCGACCCCCAGAGGAACCAACCTGACACCGCCTGGCAGTGTGACCTCTGCGGCCACAGATGGTGCATGTGAATGCCCCCCCCCCGATGGACAGATCCACCAGCTGGTAAAAGGTGAGGGTGGTGTCCCTGCAGGCCAACTCCCGATGGACATCCTCGCGCAAGCTGCAGCGATAGTGGTCGATCAGGGCCGTCGTTCCATCCGGCTCAGGAAGCCAGGGTCTGGGAGTCCAGGGCGAACTCCTGGGCGCTCCTCGTCCCCTGCCTCAGGTGGTGGAGACGTTCACCCGCCGCTTCCGGGAAGTCTTCGACCACCGACCCGATGGTAGAGCGGCGGGTGAACTCCTCGAAGTTGTCCAGCGCCGCATCTCCTTCTACCCACACGGCGTTAGCCCACTCCAGGGCTTTCCCCGAGAGGCACGAGAAGAGGGTGGACACCCTCTCACGTCCTGAAGGAGCTGGGTGGACTGTCCCCAGATACAGGTCTAGCTGCAGCAGGAACCCCTGGCATTGTGCCACTGTCGCATCAAACTCCCTAGGAAGAGCGAGACAAATCCCACTCGGACCAGGTGCAGGGGAGGCGAGTAGTGGAGAACCCTGTTGTGCTGGTGGGGGCGCTGGAGGGATTCCCTGTATCTCCCAGCGGTCCATAGTCTGGACGACGCAGTCCATGACAGAGCAGAGATGGTGAAGCATCGCTGCGTGCTCTCGGACACGCTCCTCTACCCCTACAACGGGGGCACCCGCTCCTGCTGACTCCATTTATTGGTGTGGAATTCTGTTTGCGGGGTGAGTGACTGGTTGCCGTGAAGTCAGGCGCAGGAGAGCAGAGATGGGTGATAACAGGAGAACTTTAATATACACCCTGGCCCAAAGGCACAGGTGAGGCAGCACAAAGCACAACCATGGTAACATGAACTGGAACAAACAAAACAAACACACCTAGGTTATAAACAAACCTAGCGCAAGACAGCCTGTAGCGTAACACCCTACACAAAGAATAATTCCACACACAGACATGGGGGAAACAGAGGGTAATATATATTTAGTCTGATGAGGGAATGTGAACCAGGTGTGCGGGAAAACAAGACAAAACAAATGAAAGGAGGAGCGGCGATGGCTAGAAGACCAGTGACGTCGACAGCCGAACGCCGCCCTAACAAGGACCAACTTCGGCGGAAGTGGTGACACAACAAAACATTTCCATTTCTCCTCATCGCTCAGCCACATAATGCCAGGGTATATCTGATGTGCTTTCTGGAATAAGAGCAAGTGTATTTCATGGTAGAAAGGACAATAGAAGATAAAATGAGTTCAATTCTCTATTTCTTCGAGGTCACAATAGTTACATCGTCTTTCCTCTTCCATTGCACCTGTCACGCCCTGATCTTAGAGATCCTTTTTATGTCTCTGTTTTGGTTTGGTCAGGGTGTGAGTTGGGGTGGGCATTCTATGTTTTGTGTTCTATTTCTGTGTGTTTGGCCGGGTGTCGTTGGTTCTCAATCATATTGCATCAACAGTTGTATTTTAATCATATATGTCTCCCTCAATTTGTTTTTTGTACAAATTCACAGTAAGATAGTTGAAAAACATCAGACATTTCAGTTGCCCAGGCTCCCCTATGGATAGATCCCATTGAAAAACATTACTAGTTGGAAAGGGCCCATAAGTAACAACACCTGTTTTTTATCAAGCATGTGACAAACAACATTTTACATGATATCCTCGGCGGTCCCACTGCCATTCACAAGGGGGCGATAGCAAAGTTTTAAAAATTGTTGTCTTTTAAATTTGTGAAAGCAAGGAATAGTCACTTTCCCTTGCTAGTAGTAGCTAGCTGCCGACCTGGCTAGCAGGCTTTAGCTTGGCTAAAAATATAGCAAGCTAGCTAGCCTTTTTAGCTCAAATCAAATCAAACTTTATTTGTCACATACACATGGTTAGCAGATCTTAATGCGAGTGTAGCGAAATGCTTGTGCTTCTAGTTCCGACAATGCAGTAATAACCAACAAGTAATCTAACTAACAATTCCTAATCTACTGTCTTATACACAGTGTAAGGGGATAAAGAATATGTACATAAGGATATATGAATGAGTGATGGTACAGAGCAGCATAGGCAAGATACAGTAGATGGTATCGAGTACAGGATATACATATGAGATGAGTATGTAAACAAAGTGGCATAGTTAAAGTGGCTAGTGATACATGCATTACATAAGGATGCAGTCGATGATATAGAGTACAGTATATACGTATGCATATGAGATGAATAATGTAGGGTAAGTAACATTATATAAGGTAGCATTGTTTAAAGTGGCTAGTGATATATTTACATCATTACCCATCAATTCCCATTATTAAAGTGGCTGGAGTTGAGTCAGTGTCAGTGTGTTGGCAGCAGCCACTCAATGTTAGTGGTGGCTGTTTAACAGTCTGATGGCCTTGAGATAGAAGCTGTTTTTCAGTCTCTCGGTCCCAGCTTTGATGCACCTGTACTGACCTCGCCTTCTGGATGATAGCGGGGTGAACAGGCAGTGGCTCGGGTGGTAGATGTCCTTGATGATCTTTATGGCCTTCCTGTAACATCGGGTGGTGTAGGTGTCCTGGAGAGCAGGTAGTTTGCCCCCGGTGATGCGTTGTGCAGACCTCACTACCCTCTGGAGAGCCTTACGGTTGAGGGCGGAGCAGTTGCCGTACCAGGCGGTGATACAGCCCGCCAGGATGCTCTCGATTGTGCATCTGTAGAAGTTTGTGAGTGCTTTTGGTGACAAGCCGAATTTCTTCAGCCTCCTGAGGTTCACGATGCTGTCTGTGTGAGTGGACCAATTCAGTTTGTCTGTGATGTGTATGCGAGGAACTTAAAACTTGCTACTTCTCCACTACTGTTCCATCGATGTGGATGTGTTCCCTCTGCTGTTTCCTGAAGTCCCAATCATCTCCTTAGTTTTGTCTGTGAGTGTGTTATTTTCTGACACCACACTCCGAGGGCCCTCACCTCCTCCCTGTAGGCCACGTTGTTTGTAATCAAGCCTACCACTGTTGTGTCATCCAAACTTGATGATTGAGTTCCATCGATGTGAACAGGGATAGGAGAGGGCTCAGAACGCACCCTTGTGGGGCCCCAGTGTTGAGGATCAGCGGGGAGGAGATGTTGTTACCTACCCTCACCACCTGGGGGTGGCCCGTCAGGAAGTCTTACCCAGTTGCACAGGGCGGGGTCGAGACCCAGGGTCTCGAGCTTGATGACGAGCTTGGAGGGTACTATGGTGTTGAATGCCGAGCTGTAGTCGATGAACAGCATTCTCACATAGGTATTCCTCTTGTCCAGATGGGTTAGGGCAGTGTGCAGTGTGGTTGAGATTGCATCGTCTGTGGACCTATTTGGGCGGTAAGCAAATTGGAGTGGGTCTAGGGTGTCAGGTAGGGTGGAGGTGATATGGTCCTTGACTATTCTCTCAAAGCATTTCATGATGACGGAAGTGAGTGCTACGGGGCGGTAGTCGTTTAGCTCAGTTACCTTAGCTTTCTTGGGAACAGGAACAATGGTGGCCCTCTTGAAGCATGTGGGAACAGCAGACTGGTATAGGGATTGATTGAATATGTCCGTAAACACACCAGACAGCTGGTCTGCGCATGCTCTGAGGGCGCGGCTGGGGATGCCGTCTGGGCCTGCAGCCTTGCGAGGGTTAACATGTTTAAATGTTTTACTCACCTCGGCTGCAGTGAAGGAGAGACCGCATGTTTCCGTTGCAGGCCGTGTCAGTGGCACTGTATTGTCCTCAAAGTGGGCAAAAAAGTTATTTAGTCTGCCTGGGAGCAAGACATCCTGGTCCGTGACTGGGCTGGATTTCTTCCTGTAGTCCGTGATTGACTGTAGACCCTGCCACATGCCTCTTGTGTCTGAGCCGTTGAATTTAGATTCTACTTTGTGTCTGTACTGACGCTTAGCTTGTTTGATAGCCTTACGGAGGGAATAGCTGCACTGTTTGTATTCAGTCATGTTACCAGACACCTTGCCCTGATTGAAAGCAGTGGTTCGCGCTTTCAGTTCCACGCGAATGCTGCCATCAATCCACGGTTTCTGGTTAGGGAATGTTTTAATCGTTGCTATGGGAACGACATCTTCAACGCACATTCTAATGAACTCGCACACCGAATCAGCGTATTCGTCAATGTTGTTATCTGACGCAATACGAAACATGTCCCAGTCCACGTGATGGAAGCAGTCTTGGAGTGTGGAGTCAGCTTGGTCGGACCAGCGTTGGACAGACCTCAGAGTGGGAGCTTCTATTTTTAGTTTTTGTCTGTAGGCAGGTATCAGCAAAATGGAGTCGTGGTCAGCTTTTCCGAAAGGGGGCGGGGCAGGGCCTTATATGTGTCGCGGAAGTTAGAGTAACAGTTATCCAAGGTTTTTCCACCCCTGGTTGCGCAATCAATATGCTGATAAAATTTAGGGAGTCTTGTTTTCAGATTAGCCTTGTTAAAATCCCCAGCAACAATGAATGCAGCTTCCGGATAAATGGTTTCCAGTTTGCAAAGAGTTAAATAAAGTTTGTTCAGAGCCATCGATGTGTCTGCTTGGGGGGATATATACGGCTGTGATTATAATCGAAGAGAATTCTCTTGGTAGATAATGCGGTCTACATTTGATTGTGAGGAATTCTAAATCAGGTGAACAGAAGGATTTGAGTTCCTGTATGTTTCTGGGTCGCTGCATGCGTCTCTCCATCCATTCCGTTGTCCCCTGTTTGATTTCATCAACCTTGGCAGAACACAGGATCCGATGTGCCCGTCTCCGTAGTGACCAGAAAAACATATTCTTGGTCGTACTGATGGTGAGTTGACGCTGATCTTATATACAGTAGTTCTTCTCGACTGTATGTAATGAAACCTAAGATGACCTGGGGTACTAATGTAAGAAATAACACGTAAAAAAAACAAAAAACTGCATAGTTTCCTAGGAACGCGAAGCGAGGCGGCCATCTCTGTCAGCGCCACATCTCCAAGTGAAATAACCTGTTTGTTTTTTTAAAGATGCCCTGGCAAAATATTTGTATACTTGCTGGTGTAACCTAAAACATTATCCTAGTTTGATATGCTGCTTGTGTATTCATTACCATATCAGTAAAAAAATCAAAAATCCTCATGTTTTGGAAGAAAGGAAAAAGCACATGGCGAGCTGGTTGGCTACAGCAGGTTCTCCCGTTTCACAATAGCCTGTAATCACTAGTTATTACTTCTGAACAAAATACCTTTTTGGATAGATTCTTGTTATTTGGTTTACTGTTTGAACAGTGCTAAGTTTATATTTGGTTATCAATGCAAAATAGGCTACTTTGATTAATGGACTATAGAGTGCATTCAGAATGAATTCAGACCTGTTGACATTTTGTTACTTTACAGTCTTATTATAAAATGGAGTAAATATTTTTTTCATCTCATCAATCTACACATAATACTCCATAATGACAAAGCAGAAAACATTTTTTATAAATGTTTGCAAAATAATAATAAATAAAAAACAGAAATATTCAGACCCTTTGCTATGAGACTCGAAATTGAGCTCAGGTGCATCCTGTTTCCATTGATCATCCTTCAGATGTTTCTTCAATTGATTGGACATGATTTCGAAAGGCACACACCTGTCTACATAAAGGTTCCACAGTTGACAGTGCATGTCAGCAAAAACCAAGCCATTGGATCAAAGGAATTGTCCATAGAGCTCGGAGACAGGATTGTGTTGAGACACAGATGTGTGTAAGGATACAAAAAAAATGTCTGTAGCATTGAATGTCCCCAAGAACACAGTGGCCTCTATCATTCTTAAATGGAAGAAGTTTGGATGTTTAGAACATTTCCTAGAGCTGGCTGCCCGGCCAAATTGAACAATAGGGGGAGAAGGGCCTTGGTCAGGGAGGTGACCAAGAACCTGATGGTCACTGACAGAACTCCAGTGCTCCTCTGTGGAAATGGGAGAAGATTCCAGAAGGACAATTATCCCTGCAGCACTCTACCAATCAAGCCCAGACAGAAGCCACCAGTCCTTAAAAGGCACATGACCCATTTGGAGTTTGGCAAAAGGCACCTAAAGACTTGGCATTCGGGCCAAAGACCATGAGAAACAAGATTCTCTGGTCTCAACTAACATGTGCCCCCGCACATTGACCCGTACTCCTCTGTGTATAGTCTCACTATTTTTATTTTACAGTTGCTCTTTAATTTCTTGTTACTTTTATTTCTTACTCTTAGTAATACATTTTTAAAATTGCACTGTTGGTTAAGGGCTCGTAAGTAAGCATTTCACTGTAAGGTGTTGTATTCGGCGCATGTGACTAATACATTTTGTTTTATTTTTGATTTGATGAACACAAGATTGAACTCTTTGGCCCGAATGCCAAGTGTCACGTCTGGAGGAAACCTGGCACCATCCCTACGGTGAAACATGGTGGTGTGAGCATCATGCTGTGGGGATGTTTTTCAGAGGCAGGGACTAGGAGACTAGTCAGGATCGAGGGAAAGAGGAACGGAGCAAAGTACAGAGAGATCCTTGATGAAAACCTGCTCCAGAGTGCTCAGGACCTCAGACTGGGGCGAAGGTTCACCTTCCAACAGGACAACAACCCTAAGCACACAGCCAAGACAACGCAGGAGTGGCTTCGGGACAAGTCTCTGAATGTCTTTGAGTGGCCCAGCCAGAGCCTGGACTTGAAACCGATCGACATCTCTGGAGAGACCTGACAATAGCTGTGCAGCGACGCTCCCCATCCAACCTGACAGAGCTTGAGAGGATCTGCAGAGAAGAATGGGAGAAACTCCCCAAATACATGTGTGCCAAGCTTGTAGTGTCATACCCAAGTAGACTCAAGGTTGTAATCGCTGCCAAAGGTGATTCAAAGTACTCTGTAAAGGGTCTGAATACGAATGTAAATGTAATATTTAAATTTTTTATTTTGAATAAATTCAGTTTTTGCTTTGTCATTATGGGGTATTGTGTGTAAATTGATGAGGGGAAAAAAACATTTTAATACATTTTAGAATAAGAACGTAATGTAACAAAATGTGGAAAAAGTCAAGGGGTTTGAATGCTTTCCGAAAGCACTGTAGATGAGATGAAGAAACCAAGCGACATCACTGCCCCCACAGCTGTGGAATGACTGATACAGGTTGTCTCAATTTTCAGGAAGTATACAAGTATGTTGAATGTCGGAGCGTGTTACAAAACAGCAGCCTCTTTTGTGACAAAAAAACGACATTGCAACACTCCCAATCTTGCATATGCCTAGATCTTGTGGGAAACTTTAACTGGTAAGGAAAGCTCATTAGGTCTCCTGAATATCTGTTGATGTAACAAGTGCGCTGGGAGTCGGGAAGCAAGTTCAGGGAGTGAGTGAGACAGGGGAGCCTGGCGATCTGGCTGAGGCATGAAAGCCCGACGAGCCGGCTGAGGCAGGGGAGCCTGGCGATCCAGCTGAGGCATGAGAGCCTGTATCAGATATGTATTGAATGAGCAGATGGATGGCGGTCTCCCTGAGACGTTTGGAAATGTTCATCTTGGTTGTAAAATGATCTAAACTAGTTTAGATCGTATGGCTTCACTTTGATTTTGGCAAAGAGTGACATCCTAACTGCAGAATGGCAGGGTGTTTTTCTCCTGCACAGGCATCTGGAAGGAAAACTGCCAAACTGGTCCTTGTTGCAATACCTTATTTGATGTATTAATTGGCTGCATCCCGATTCTCCACCCTACTTGCACACTCGGCATCATGGATTTTAAAGCATTAAATTGGTGTAAGCATCTGCTGGAGGAAGTCTCAACTCCCAAGTGCACACTTATGGAGAAGTGTCGGAAATGCAGCCATTGTGTCTCTTTACCTCACATCAACCATTCTCTTCCTTGCAAGTATAGCCACAGGAGTCAATGTTTATGTGCATAGTGGTGGGATTATTTAACATGGCATTGTTTTCTTTGTTGACAAAGATTAGAATCAAAAGACATGAAACACTTGACTGGGTCATTATTGTGGTTGTGGAAACCTTTGAGGATTGACCCAGTGGAATATAAGCCCCAGATAACATTCTCATCATCCATCGCTCCCCTCTTTTCTCTCCATATCATGTTCATTTTTCATATTCCCATTAGGTGCCCTGGGACTCTGTCCCTATCGCGTTTGGTGTGGGGGGAGAAAATCAATTTGAGCACTTCCGGTTTGGGCATGGTGTTAGGGACAGAGTGGATGATGGGAATGTTATCTGGGGCTTATATTCAACGAGGTCAATCCTCAAAGGTTTCTGGGGCCAAATCCTATATTCCAGACGCTCGTTGGCGTGCGCGAGCAGTGTGGGTGCAACGATTGAATAAGATGTATGTGTAAATGTATTTTGCATTGCTCGCGCACGCAATGCGATCGGTGTAGTCAGCATGTGAGCTGAATAGAGCTTACTGCAATGTGACACCGTCATAGGATGCCACCTTTACAACAAGTCAGTTCATCAAACTTATGCTCGAGCTGCCCCGGTCAACTGTAAGTGCTGTTATTATGAAGTGGAAACGTCTAGAAGCAACGATGGCTCAGACACGAAGTGGTAGGCCACACAACCTCACAGAACAAGACCACGAGACCACCGAGTGCTGAAGCACGTAGCTCGTAAAAATCGTATGCGGACAGACGCACACCAACCTCAGATCACCACGCGCAATACCAAGCGTTGGCTGGAGTGGTGTAAAGCTTCCTGCCATTGGACTCTGGAGCAGTGGAAACATTTTCTTGAGTGATGGATCACGCTTCACCATCTGGTAGTCTAACGGACTAATATGGGTTTGGTGGATGCTAGGAGAACGCTACCTGCCCAAATGCATAGTGCCAACCGTATAGTTTGGTGGAGGAGGAATAATGGTCTGGGGCTGTTTTTCATGGTTCGGGCCTCTTAGTTATCTTAACATTACAGCATACAGTTATATTCTAGATGATTCTCTGCTTCCAACTTTGTGGTAACAGTTTGGGGAAGTCCCTTTCCTGTTACTCTGCATGACAATACCCCCGTGCACAAAACGAGATCCATTCAGAAATGGTTTGTCAAGATTGGTGTGGAAGAACTTGACTGGCCTGCACAGAGCCCTGACCCCATCGCCCAATCCATGAATTTTGGTTTGTATATATATTCTTATAGTCACTGCGGGGACGACATTGTCTACGCATTTATTGATGAAGCCCATGACTGTTGTGGTAAACTCCTCGATGCTATCAGATGAATCCCGGAACATATCCCAGTTTGTACTAGCAAAACAGTCTTGTAGCCTCGCGTCTGCTTCATCCGACCACTTCCGTATTGTACTTCCTGTTTGAGCTTTTGTTTGTAAACAGGAAGCAGGAGAATGGTGTCATGATTAGATTTGCCAAAGGGAGGATGAGGGAGGGCCTTGTATGGGTTTCTGTGGGCAGAATAAAAATGGTCTAGAGTTTTAGATGCCTTAGTGGTGCAGAAGACGTGTTGGTAGAAGTGAGGTAGGATGGTTTTAAATCTCCCCGCGTTAAAGTCTCCGCCTACCAGAAATGCTCTGGGTGAGTGGTTTGTTTGTTTGTTTATGGCCCCATATAGTTCTTTGAGTGACAGAGTGGTGTTGGCCCGTGGAGGAATGTAGACAGCTGTGATAATTATGGATGAGAAGGGGTCTGCAGCTTTCTATGAATTATTCTATATCTAGTGAGCAAAAGCTCAAGATTTCCTTCACACTTGAAGCAGCACACCAGTTGTTAGTTATGAAAAGACTCACTTCACCTCCAAGCCGCTGTATGATCCTGCCGCTGCATGGAGAATCCACAGAGTGCTACGTGCATAGCATCATCATCCAGCCACGTTTCAGTAAGACATTCAGTGAGGGAAAAAAGTATTTGATCCCCTGCTGATTTTGTACGTTTGCCCACTTTCAAAGAAATGATCAGTCTATAATTTTAATGGTAGGTTTATTTGAACAGTGAGAGACAGAATAACGACAACAAAATATAGAAAAACGCATGTCAAAAATGTTATAAACTGATTTGCATTTTAATGAGGGAAATAAGTATTTGACCCCTCTGCAAAACATGACTTAGTACTTGGCAATCACAGAGGTCAGACGTTTCTTGTACTTGGCCACCAGGTTTGCACACATCTCAGGAGGGATTTTGTCCCACTCCTCTTTGCAGATCTTCTCCAAGTCATTAAGGTTTCGAGGCTGATGTTTGGCAACTTGAACCTTCAGCCCCCTCCACAGATTTTCTATGGGATTAAGGTCTGGAGACTAGCTGGGCCACTCCAGGACCTTAATGTGCTTCTTCTTGAGCCAGTCCTTTGTTGCCTTGGACATGTGTTTTGGGTCATTGTCATGTGGGAATACCCATCCATGACCCATTTTCAATGCCCTGTCTGAGGGAAGTAGGTTCTCACCCAAGATTTGACGGTACATGGCCCCGTCCATCGTCCCTTTGATGCGGTGAAGTTGTCCTGTCCCCTTAGCAGAAAAACACCCCCAAAGCATAATGTTTCCACCTCCATGTTTGACGGTGGGGATGCTGTTCTTGGGGTCATAGGCAGCATTCCTCCTCCTCCAAACATGGCAAGTTGAGTTGATACCAAAGAGCTCCATTTTGATCTCATCTGACCACAACACTTTCACCCAGTTGTTCTCTGAATCATTCAGATGTTCATTGGCAAACTTCAGACGGGCATGTATATGTGCTTTCTTGAGCAGGGGGACCGTTCGGGCACTGCAGGATTTCAGTCCTTCACGGCGTAGTGTGTTACCAATTGTTTTCTTTGTGACTATGGTCCCAGCTGCCTTGAGATCATTGACAAGATCCTCCCGTGTAGTTCTGGGCTGATTCCTCACCGTTCTCATGATCATTGCAACTCCACGAAGTTCTTCCATTTGCGAATAATCGCACCAACTGTTGTCACCTTCTCACCAAGCTGCTTGGCGATGGTTTTGTAGCCCATTCCAGCCTTGTGTAGGTCTACAATCTTGTCCCTGATTTCCTTGGAGAGCTCTTTGGTCTTGGCCATGGTGGAGAGTTTGGAATCTGATTGATTGATTGCTTCTGTGGACAGGTGTCTTTTATACAGGTAACAAACTGAGATTAGGAGCACTCCCTTTAAGAGTGTGCTCCTAATCTCAGTTCGTTACCTGTATAAAAGACACCTGGGAGCCAGAAATCTTTCTGATTGAGAGGGGGTCAAATACTTATTTCCCTCATTAAAAAAATGCAAATCAATTTATAACATTTTTGACATGCGTTTTTCTGGATTTTTTTGTTATTCTGTCTCTCACTGTTCAAATAAACCTACCATTAAAATTATAGATGGATCATTTCTTTGTCAGTGGGCAAACGTACAAAATCAGCAGGCGATCAAATACTTTTTTCCCCTCACTGTATAAGATGAAATAAATAAAATAAATAAATAAAATAATATTGCAGCTTTTCAATTCTCTCTGATAGGAGACTCTCTCCAGTGACTGGACATTGGCCAATAGAATGGAGGGGAGCGCCGTTTGGTTTTCCCTTTGCCTCAATTTCACCAGGTCTCCACCTCGTCTCCCACATCTAAGCCTGCAACGTTTTGGTAGCCCATGGAACAAAGGAATAGGGTCCGGTATGAACAGTGGAACAGCTGAGACGGAGTTGAATTCTAAGTTAGGTCAGTAACTGTCGATCTAATGTCCAGAAGTGTTTGCCGGTCATATGTGATAATAGTAAAAACTTTCTGTATGATAAAAGTCAAGATAAACACACAAAAAGTCTAGATAAAACACTATAAAAGTCAAGATAACCACAATAACAGTCTCTATATAGCAACGTTGGGTTGGAACTCGTAAGATGTCGCTCTTCGCCAAAAGGCTCCACAGAGAGTATAAAACGTACTGTAATATATGGAGGGAATAAATGTCTAATAGCATTCTGCTGCTGGCCATAGGCTAAGCATCGGTGTAGTCATGGTAGGGCCCATCGGGATCGGAGGGGGGTTGGGGATATGGTGTGTGTAGTTGCTGTAACCATGGATGGTCGAAGCTGTTTTGTCCTTGTGATTTTTTTCCCATATCGCAGCTTTTACTGAAATCACTGAAATTAATGAGTGAGCTTGGTTTTTCAACCTGGTACGGACACCACTGTATGCCAACAACTATTCTTTCAATAGAAAAGTGAATAAACATTGGTATTAAGCACAACTAATGTGGAAAACATTGCGAGAAGAAAGAGAGAGTGGTTTTGACTGTTTTCAACAAAAAAAGTGTCAGCAACATGATGAATTGTGTGTAGAACCTACATCTGAATATTTAAATTGGAAATACTAACCAAACTACGATAAACAACAAATATAGGGAAAAAATGATGTTTGTCGTGAACTGTAATCAGGCAAACAATGGCTTGGATGACACTGCAATGGAAACGCTCAGTTATAGAGTGGGGGAGGCGGAGGACAACAGACGGAAGGGTAGGAGGGCGAGGGAGAAGGAGCGAGGGAGGAGGGGAAGGTGGAAGAGAAGGAAGAGAGGAGGAATAGAGAGGGGATTGAGGACAAGCATTTAAAGAGCGAGAAGAAGAGAAAATGAAAGAGGATGGAGGAGGACGATGAGAGACAGAAAAAAAGACTTGCCAAGTCGAGGCAGGGGACTCACTGGTAAATGAGCAGGGGCTGCTGGGTATTATTAGCTTTGGGAAGCGGTAGTCCTGAATATTAAATAATCCAGGGGAATATTAAATAATCCGTTGTTGCTTCTAGACATTTCCACTTCACAATAACAGCATTTACAGTTGACTGGAGCAGCTCTAGCAGGGCAGAAATTTGATAAACTGACTTGTTGGAAAGGTGGCATCCTATGACGGTGACACGTTGAAAGTCACTGAGCTCTTCAGTATGGAGCCATTCTACTGCCAATGAAATAGCCAAATCCACTAATTTGAAGAGGTATCCACCTTCTTTTGAATATACTGTATTACAAACCCAGTTGGAGACACTTGTGCAACACATTTTGTCTTAGTTGCTGGCCATCCCTTTATTGTTCAGCTATAGCTTTGCCTTTAGACTGTTACTCTACACATAACAAGTGGGTCCCATTTGGTCTGATGTTCCCTAAGCATACGGTATGACTTGAAAGCCACCTGGCCCTGTGGGCTCCTGCTTTGATAAGTGGTAAGTCCACTTCACTCTCGAAGAGGAAGCACGAAGCAGCCATCTAGAATTATCATTGGCAACAAAAGAGAGAGTCTAATCTTATGATAATATAGAGCAGAGAAAAATTACACTAATCAGGACTGGAGTCGCCTATACCTGATACATAGAGTCTTATCTTCTTTCGCGTCAACGACAGCAAAGTATTTCAGTGTCTTCATATTAGAAAATAAAATTGATGGCAATATGTATTACATTGCAGGATCAATTCGACCCATTTTGCTTGAGATTAAAATGATACTGAAATGTTACAGAACAACTCGATGCCAGACACTATCCAATAACATTGTTTTCCCTTAAATCTTACCTAGTGGATACCTGGAGGTTCTGTAGCTCTAAGCCTGACCTAGTGGATACCTGGCGGTGCTGTAACTCTAAGACTGACCTAGTGGATACCAGGCGGTGCTGTAGCTCTAAGCCTGACCTAGTGGATACCTGGCGGTGCTGTAGCTCTAAGCCTGACCTAGTGGATACCTGGCGGTGCTGTAGCTCTAAGCCTGACCTAGTGGATACCTGGAGGTGCTGTAGCTCTAAGCCTGACCTAGTGGATACCTGGCGGTGCTGTAACTCTAAGACTGACCTAGTGGATACCTGGAGGTGCTGTAGCTCTAAGCCTGACCTAGTGGATACCTGGCGGTGCTGTAGCTCTAAGACTGACCTAGTGGATACCTGGCAGTGCTGTAGCTCTAAGCCTGACCTAGTGGATACCTGGAGGTGCTGTAGCTCTAAGCCTGACCTAGTGGATACCTGGCGGTGCTGTAGCTCTAAGCCTGACCTAGTGGATACCTGGCGGTGCTGTAGCTCTAAGCCTGACCTAGTGGATACCTGGCGGTGCTGTGGCTCTAAGACTGATCTAGTCGATGCCTGACAGTGATGTGGCTGTAAGTCTGATCTAGTGGATACCTGGCGGTGCTGTGGCTCTGTAAGGGGATCAGAGTGAGCTGCTGGAGAGGTGCTTCCCCCCTCAGGCCTCATTGTAATAGATTAAGACCACGGCGGTGTCCCAAATGGCACCATATTCCCCACATAGTGCACTACTTTTGGTCAATAGTGTGCTGTTTGGGACACACCTCATAACAATGCACAGTGAGAGCCTCAAGGGTATAGAGTGAGACCGTAAAGCCCTGCCATTCTACAGCCGAGGTCGACAATGTTTTTGCTGCACCTGGGAGAGCCTCTGGGGTAAACACTGTAACGAGCACTTTAATCCTGGGAGAGGAAACCTGACCACTGACCCCTCTACTGCTGTTCAGAAAGAAAGGCTTTAACGCTGCACCCAGAAATTCACTGGGGTCACGAGTGGAGTATTGCAGGAGAGAGGGAGAGAAAGAGAGAGAGAGAGAGAGAAGAGAGAGAGAGAGAGAGAGAGAGAGAGAGAGAGAGAGAGAGAGAGAGAATGACTGAGGACCAACCCAGCAAATAAGATGGGCAAAGTTAATTAAAAATAAAAACCTGAAATACCTTGGTTCAAAGGTTAGGGCAAGGCTTAATAAGTTCAGCACTTGCTTAACAAGTCACATAATAAGTTGCATGGACATATCCTGTGTGCAATAATAGTGTTTCACATGATTTTGGAATGACTACCTCATCTCTGTACCCCACACATACAATTATCTGTAAGGTCCCTCAGTTGAGCAGTGAATTTAAAACACAGATTCAACCACAAAGACCAGGGAGGTTTTTGAATGAATCCAAAGAAGGGCACCTATTGGTAGATGGGTAAAAGAGCAGACATTAAACATCCCTTTGAGCCTGGTGACGTTATTAATTACACTTTGGATGGTGTGTCAATACACCCAGTCATACAGAGATACAGACGTCCTTCCTAACTCAGTTGCCAGAGAGGACGGAAACCACTCAGGGATTTCACCATGAGGGCAATGGTGACTTTAAAACAGTGACAGAGTTTAATGGCTGTGATAGGAGAAAACGGAGGATTGATCAACAACACTGTAGTTATTCTACAACACTAACCTAAATGATAGTCAAAAAAAGTAAGCTTGTACAGAATACAAATATTCCAAAACATGCATCCTATTTGCAATAAGGCACTCAAATAAAATGCAAAAAATGTGATGAAGAAATTAACTTTATGTCACATCACTGAGTACCACCCATCATCTTTTCAAGCATGGTGGTGGCTGCCTCATGTGATGGGTATGCTTGTCCTCGGCAAGGACAAAGGAGTTTCTTTGTATAAAAATAAATGGAATAGAGCTGAGCAGGCAAAATCCTAGAGAAAAACCTGGTCCAGTCTGCTTTCCATCAGACACTGAGAGATAAACACCTTTCAGCTGGACAATAACCTAAAACACAAGGCCAAATCTCCAATGGAGTTGCTTACCAAGACAACATTGTTCCTGAGTGACCTAGTTACAGTTTTGACTTAAATCGACTTGTAAATATATGGCAAGACTTGAAAATGGCTATCTAGCAAATGATCAACAACCAATTTGACAGAGCTTTAAGAATTTTAAAAAGACTGGGAGACTAGTCAGGATCGAGGGAAAGATGAACGGAGCAAAGTACAGAGAGATCCTTGATGAAAACCTGCTCCAGAGCACTCAGTACCTCAGACTGGGGCGAAGGTTCACCTTCCAACAGCACAACAACCCTAAGCACACAGCCAAGACAACACAGGAGTGTTTTCGGGACATGTCTCTGAATGTCCTTGAGTGGCCCAGCCAGAGCCCGGACATGAACCCAATCTAACATCAGAATCTGCCAGGTTTCCTCCAGAATTGAGGTTTGGCCCAAGAGTTCAGTCTTGGTTTCAACAGACCATGCCTGAATGGTGGAGTGATGCAGAGGTGGTTGTTCTTCTGGAAGGTTCTCCCATCTCCACAGAGGAACTCTGGTGCGCTGTCAGAGTGACCATCGGGTTCTGGTCACCTCCCTGACCAAGGCCCTTCTCCTCAGACTGCTCAGTTTGGCCGGGCGACCAGCTCTAGGAAGAGTCTTGGTGGTTCCAAACTTCTTCCATTTAAGAATGATGGAGGCCACTATGTTTTTTTGGTACCCTTCCCCGGATCTGTGCCTCGACACGATCCTGTCTCGAAGCTCTGCCTTTACAAATCATGTCCAATCAATTTAATTTAACACAGGTGGACTCCAATCTAGTTGTAGAAACATCTCAAGGATGATCAATGGAAACAGGTGCACCTGAGCTCATTTTAGAGTCTCATAGCAAAGGGTCTGAATACTTATTTAAATAAAGCATTTATGTTTTTTTTTTTTTGAAATTTGCAAAAATGTTGAAAAACCTGTTTTGGGGTACCTCGGCCCAATTGAGATGGTTTGGGATGAGTTGGACCGCATATTTAAGGAAAAGCTGCCAATAAGTGCTCAGCATATATGGGAACCCCTTCAAGACTGTTGGAAAAGCATTCCAGGTGAAGCTGGTTGAGAGAATGCCAAGAGTGTGCAAAGCTGTCAAGGCAAAGGGTGTCTACTGTGAAGAATCACAAATGTTAAATATATTTGACATTTGTTTAACACTTTTTTGGTTCCTACATGATTCCATATGTGTTATTTCATAGTTTTGATGTCTTCACGATGACTCTAAAATGTAGAAAGAAAAACGCTAGAATGAGTAGGTGTGTCCAAACTTTTGACTGGTACTGCATGTCTATAATGTACGTCTATTGGAAAGTTACATAACTTTGTAAGAACATTCACTGAAACTATAAAATTGTACATCACAGTAAATATGATGTCAATATTGGTTTGCATGTTTTCCTCACCTCCCCCAGGGTGTAGTTAGGCATCAAGCCATGCACAACTGCCTGTTCCACATTTGACACACACACACACACACACACACACACACACACACACACACACACACACACACACACACACACACACACACACACACACACACACACACACACACACACACACACACACACACACACACACACACTACGGGGGAAGGAGGCACAAACATTAAGGCAAGCACATTTTTCTTTTTATAGATAGCACTAACATGGAGGATGGTGGAGGATGGTGAATTTATCGGCATGTAAGCCGTGTAGATAAAATAAACAGATAACATGGTTTTGATTGGTGTCACTGATAGTGAAATATTGGTCCTCGCCTTCCCTGTGGCAAAATCAATGACCATGTTTTAATATGCTTGAGCATCTATGCACACCATTACCTCAGAGGCTGTATGGATGCGGGTGTTTCTTCCATGATGTACACAGATTTTTTTATTCTTTCTTTATTTTACTAGGCAAGTCAGTTAAGAACAAATTCTTATTTTCAATGATGGCCTAGGAACAGTGTGTTAACTGCCTGTTCAGGGGCAGAACGACAGATTTGTACCTTGTCAGCTCGGGATTTGAACTTGCAACCTTTCAGGTTACTTGTCCAACGCTCTAACCACTAGGCTACCCTGCCGAACAGTCTTGTTCCTGTGTCGATGGAACTCAGGGTCTTACCATCTCTGTCAGCTCGTCTTTCCCTTCCCTCGGACTTTGGCTCTTTTCTTTTCCTCAGCTCTGACCTTGAACTGAGGTATTTCTGATCAACTCTTGAGCGTTCGTACAGCGAGACTTTTGGTGCCAAAAACAAACAAGATCTAATCGTGTAGCTAGCATGCTCATAACAAATGTTTCATCATGACACCCATCAGAATATGGAGAGACGTTGTAACATCCTTCACCGCCCTCTCTGCTGCCCCCTCCGCTGCCCCCACCATCCTCCGCCCCGGAGGCATGACTAAACAAAGGGGGGCGCCTTGCCCAGAGGCGGATGACCACCACCCCCTGCCCAGTGAATTGTGGGTACGGCGCTGTGAGAGGAGTAGCCACACACCATATTAGCTGACCACAGAACAGCAAATCCTCTTGCTGCTCCAAATACCAATCAGGGGGCTACTAGTTGCCCTGGTAACAGCACTCCTCTCCAATATAGCGAGGAGCAGGCTTGCCAGTCTCGTTTTTCTCTCTCTCTTGCTATCCTTTTTGTCTCTGTCTGTCTCTCTTTTTTCCAAATCCCTCTGCTTTTCGGAGGCCCTCCCTCCTCTGTTTCTCTCCTCAGGGGGTTAGGGTTAGGGCCGGAGGTTCGGTTTATCGGTAGGCCAGGGATATTTCCTCCCGCCACTTGTCATGCTCATCCAGACAGATTTGAACTGACAGGATGAAAACATGGGAATTTGGCTTCGATTTCTCCCAATAAATGTGAACTGGGCAAGTCTGACTCCTGGGCAATCGAATAGCTAGAAAAAATGCAAATGCAGTTTTGAACATTAGGGACATTTTGGTTGTGTTTTACATAATAATTGCATTGAGATTTCTTTGAGATTCATTGAAACAAAGCAAATCAAAATGCATTTGTCACATGAGGTGTAGGTAGACCTTACAGTGAAATGCTTTCTTTACAAGTCCTTAACCAACAATACAGCGTTTTAAAAAGCAAGACACATTTACTAAATAAACTAAAAGGAAAAATAGTAGTTTAAGTTTGTTCCACCTGAGTGAGTCCGACCACAAGTCAGAGACAACTATGATGACACAGCAAATGCTTTTGATGGTTCCTTTTGTGTTCTTCTTCCAAAAGGTAGATTATGTTGCTGAGTATGGGTAATCCAAAGGTTGTGTGACAAGTAGCCTACCCAACCCCCTGGACGGCACAAACACATCTTGGACCAGGCTCCCACTTTGCGGCATTGCATTAATTGTGAATCCATCCTTACTACTTAATTTGAAAGCACATTCCAGGTTTACAACACCAGTATCAAATGAAACATTATCGTTAAATGTGTGCCGTAATAAAGTTTTCTGTCACATCCTTATACTTGAGTTAACCAAGAGCGTGACACTGACAGTGTGTGAAAATGTGGTGCCACTCTGGCTCACCTTCTTCATTTGCATCTAAACTCTGAGAGTCCATCATATGGAGCGTGTCTATCTGTGGTCTAGTCTGAGAGTCCATCATATGGAGCATGTCTATCTGTGGTCTAGTCTGAGAGTCCACCATACGGAGCGTGTCTATCTGTGGTCTAGTCTGAGAGTCCACCATATGGAGCGTGTCTATCTGTGGTCTAGTCTGAGAGTCCATCATATGGAGCGTGTCTATCTGTGGTCTAGTCTGAGAGTCCATCATATGGAGCGTGTCTATCTGTGGTCTAGTCTGAGAGTCCACCATATGGAGCGTGTCTATCTGTGGTCTAGTCTGAGAGTCCATCATATGGAGCATGTCTATCTGTGGTCTAGTCTGGGAGTCCATCATATGGAGCATGTCTATCTGTGGTCTAGTCTGGGAGTCCATCATATGGAGCGTGTCTATCTGTGGTCTAGTCTGAGAGTCCACCATATGGAGCATGTCTATCTGTGGTCTAGTCTGAGAGTCCATCATATGGAGCATGTCTATCTGTGGTCTAGTCTGAGAGTCCACCATATGGAGCATGTCTATCTGTGGTCTAGTCTGAGAGTCCACCATATGGAGCATGTCTATCTGTGGTCTAGTCTGGGAGTCCATCAAATGGAGCATGTCTATCTGTGGTCTAGTCTGGGAGTCCACTAAATGGATCTCCCAGACTGTCAAAATGTTGGTTATTAGGTTATTAAATGATTGCATCTGAGCTCCTAGACGGTGCGGCTCTCCTTTTCTTTTTCTAGTCTGGGAGTCCACTAAATAGAGCGTTCCTATCGGTGCCAGTGCTCCCTCCCTCCAACCAGTTTCCAGTCTTTCAGTGCCCAGTCTCTGCTACACCAGCCTTGTCCACTTCTTCTCTGGCAGGCTGTGCCCTCTTCCATTCAGCTGGCTTCTTCTCTGGCAGGCTGTGCCCTCTTCCACTCCTATGGCTCTGTCTTTCTCTCGCCAGCCTTCTGCCTGCCCAGACAGTTCCTCTGTCTTTCTCTCTCGCCAGCCTACTGCCTGTCCAGACAGTTCCTCTGTCTTTCTCTCTCACCAGCCTACTGCCTGCCCAGACTGTTCCTCTGTCTTTCTCTCTCGCCAGCCTACTACTGCCTGCCCAGACAGTTCCTCTGTCTTTCTCTCTCGCCAGCCTACTGCCTGCCCAGACAGTTCCTCTGTCTTTCTCTCTCGCCAGCCTACTGCCTGCCCAGACAGTTCCTCTGTCTTTCTCTCTCACCAGCCTACTGCCTGCCCAGACAGTTCCTCTGTCTTTCTCTCTGCCAGCCTACTGCCTGCCCAGACAGTTCCTCTGTCTTTCTCTCTGCCTGCCCAGACAGCCTACTGCCTGCCCAGACAGTTCCTCTGTCTTTTTCTCTCTCGCCAGCCTACTGCCTGCCCAGACAGTTCCTCTGTCTTTCTTTCTCTCGCCAGCCTACTGCCTGCCCAGACAGTTCCTCTGTCTTTCTCTCTCGCCAGCCTACTGCCTGCCCAGACAGTTCCTCTGTCTTTCTCTCTCGCCAGCCTACTGCCTGCCCAGACAGTTCCTCTGTCTTTCTCTCTCGCCAGCCTACTGCCTGCCCAGACAGTTCCTCTGTCCTTCTCTCTCGCCAGCCTACTGCCTGCCCAGACAGTTCCTCTGTCCTTCTCTCTCACCAGCCTACTGCCTGCCCAGACAGTTCCTCTGTCTTTCTCTCTCACCAGCCTACTGCCTGCCCAGACAGTTCCTCTGTCTTTCTCTTTCGCCAGCCTAATGCCTGCCCAGACAGTTCCTCTGTCTTTCTCTCTCGCCAGCCTACTGCCTGCCTGCCCAGACAGTTCCTCTGTCTTTCTCTCTCACCAGCCTACTGCCTGCCCAGACAGTTCCTCTGTCTTTCTCTCTCGCCAGCCTACTGCCTGTCCAGACAGTTCCTCTGTCTTTCTCTCTCACCAGCCTACTGCCTGCCCAGACAGTTCCTCTGTCTTTCTCTCTCACCAACCTACTGCCTGCCCAGACAGTTCCTCTGTCTTTCTCTCTCGCCAGCCTACTGCCTGCCCAGACAGTTCCTCTGACGCAAAGCTCCAAACTTTCTTCAAACTCCGAAACTCTGGTTATCAGTTTCAGAAGTATAAAGGTGCAGTTGTCAACTAGTAGGGCGTCTCTACTTTTATTTGATATTGGTAGAAATTCAAAAACACAATAGTATACCACCATAACAGATGTTGTGTTTGCCTACAGCTTGAAGCTAATGATAAAACAGTATAATACAAGCTGAATACATTTCCATTTTCAGAACAACAATGATGATGCATTAGACATTTCTATCACGCTATTAACAGATTGAAGTAGTGCTTAGAGTGAAGGGGGACGCAAATGTTGTAATTCACCTTCATTTTGGTACATTGTGTTCTTTTCAGTACTCAAGGACAATAATGTTTATGAACTCTTCAGAGTGTGACGCATCCTCTCATAGACTAATACTAAATGCTTCCCCTCTTTCATAATGAACCCTAAAGTCACTGCCTGTTACTAAAACCTGTTTAAACTGGTTCCTAATGAACCCTAAAGTCACTGCCTATTACTAAAACCTGTTTAAACAACAATGATAATGTCATTGACATTTACTAAAACCTGTTTAAACTGGTTCATAATGAACCTTAAAGTCACTGCCTGTTACTAAAACCTGTTTAAACTGGTTCTAATGAACCTAAAGTCACTGCCTTTGGTAAATTGTTTCTTTTCAGTAATGAAGGAAAGTCACTGCCTTTACTAAAACCTGTTTAAACCTGTTCATAATGAACCCTAAAGTCACTGCCTGTTACTAAAACCTGTTTAAACTGGTTCATAATGAACCCTAAAGTCACTGCCTGTTACTAAAACCTGTTTAAACTGGTTCATAATGAACCCTAAAGTCACTGCCTGTTACTAAAACCTGTTTAAACTGGTTCATAATGAACCCTAAAGTCACTGCCTGTTACTAAAACCTGTTTAAACTGGTTCCTAATGAACCCTAAAGTCACTGCCTGTTACTAAAACCTGTTTAAACTGGTTCATAATGAACCCTAAAGTCACTGCCTGTTACTAAAACCTGTTTAAACTGGTTCATAATGAACCCTAAAGTCACTGCCTGTTACTAAAACCTGTTTAAACTGGTTCATAATGAACCCTAAAGTCACTGCCTGTTACTAAAACCTGTTTAAACCTGTTCATAATGAACCCTAAAGTCACTGCCTGTTACTAAAACCTGTTTAAACTGGTTCATAATGAACCCTAAAGTCACTGCCTGTTACTAAAACCTGTTTAAACTGGTTCCTAATGAACCCTAAAGTCACTGCCTGTTACTAAAACCTGTTTAAACTGGTTCATAATGAACCCTAAAGTCACTGCCTGTTACTAAAACCTGTTTAAACTGGTTCATAATGAACCCTAAAGTCACTGCCTGTTACTAAAACCTGTTTAAACTGGTTCATAATGAACCCTAAAGTCACTGCCTGTTACTAAAACCTGTTTAAACTGGTTCATAATGAACCCTAAAGTCACTGCCTGTTACTAAAACCTGTTTAAACTGGTTCATAATGAACCCTAAAGTCACTGCCTGTTACTAAAACCTGTTTAAACTGGTTCATAATGAACCCTAAAGTCACTGCCTGTTACTAAAACCTGTTTAAACTGGTTCATAATGAACCCTAAAGTCACTGCCTGTTACTAAACCTGTTTAAACCGGGTGCATTGCTAGACGTATCTTCTGCCTAATTCACTGGCTATGTCTGAAATCTTGCACGTCTACTACTTACTTAAAGCGGCAATCAGCTGTTGAAACAATAACAACGCATTCTCCCGTCACTGTTTCTGTAAAAAGCTGAGGGATGGAGAAATGTTACCACTCTCAAATTCATAGACAGAGCTATGGACTGATCATCCATGATATCAAAAGTATAGTTTTAACCGTGTTTTTGTGGCTATATAGTGGTTGTTTACATTTACTTGGACTTAAAACAAGCTTATATTTTGGGTTCTGATGGGTTACGACAGTTGAACTAAGTTCATGAGGCAATTATTAGTGATATTCCTCAAGAACCAATGGGTACATATCATAAATGTCCAAAAATGGATCTAGCAACTGCAGATGGCCCCTTTGAACTGCATGCTGTGTAATGATCATACTACATACTATTTAGAACCCACTGTCTAGAAAACAACGAATGCAGTACGTGTAAATATCAACATACTAGGCTTGTCCATACTGCGAAGGCGTCATCTAAATGTGCAATTGTGTTAAATCCTGCCGTTCATTCATTTTAGTTTTTTTTTTTTAATTTAAGGATCCCCATAAGCATTTTACCGAAGCAGCTGTAACTCTTCCTTTGGTAGAGCGTGTCCCCTTATCTGATTATCTGCCTGTCAAAAGCGTGTCAGTGTCGAAAGATGATTCTCTTCCTCAATAGTGTGCAGCAAATTCTACTAGATGAAAAACCTAATGAGTTTAACATCCTGGAATTTAAAGCATACTACATTTCAGAAATTTCACATATCATAAAGAATGGTATTTTCGCATACCCAAAATGCCTACAATTTAGAATGCTAGTACGGGCATTCAGACACTCATATTCCACAACATTCTCTGACTCTAAATTTGGGTGCTTTTTTTTCCTGAGGCACAGTATCGAAATCTAATCATAAAGAGGGGGTTTCTTGGAGAACACTGGACTTGTCTGCACTGCCCTCTATTGTCTGATACCTTCAGCACAAATGTCAATCAACCACCTCTGGGCCTGTCTCAGGGTTGCTCCGGGAGAGGAACATCCGAGTCAGAATCAAAAAACACCATTTGTTTAGCATCACGCCTCTGGACGCAAGAATCTTTAATGAAACTTCAAAAACCAAAACAAAACTTGCTTACGCCACCCGTGGATAATGCTTGTGTTGTGCCTTAATGGGTAAACTGGTGTGTCCAGCGCTGCTCGTGGGAAAGATTGTTTGATGTCAAAATAGTTTCACATATACTGCAAGTCCTCTTATGGATTACACAAATAGAAATGCACATGCCTGTATCAGAAATGTGTTTTGATTGGACTGAGAAACTTCCCGATGTTGGCTTTGATTGAATAGCCCACACATAATAAAAATAATAATAGTGGACAGTTGCTGAAGACCACTTCCTTAGATTGCTGAGGTAATGTGGGACAAATGAACACAATGTTGTCTTAATCTGCGTTCACAGCTAAGCATATTTACCCAGTAGGATTACAAACATGACTGCAATAGCATGCACGTGTCATTGGGGAATTCCAGATAAATGTTCAGCTAGTGCTTAGGCTTTAAGTATTAATACGCTTCCACAATGATCTGAAGGCGCGAGACTAGTGTCTGATTCAGGGAGATGCACCTTCAGCAACTTTCCAGTATGTTAAATGTGGTATGCTAATTTGCCTCACTAATTATTCATTTGCTCATTAATTTCCTTATTAGCTTGATGCAGAGATAAAAACAGCGTCTTTGCATTTTCAAAATGTCACATCCTCATTGTTCCTGGGCCTGTGACGGTTCGCCATTTGATTCACACTTAAACACAGAGAATACAATGTAATCTTTTGAGGTACAGCGTATGTGAGGCTTGCCATGAGATGCCACACGGGACAAGTGTAGGCTAGGTGAAGGACTGATTCCCTATGAGATGTTGATTGCTGATGAATCATTATCTGCCTCTCCCACACTTCAATCAGAGCCAAAGAGGGAATTCAGCTCCTACTGTAAATTCAGCAATGCAGGACAATTTTCAGCAGACATGGGACAAAATAGTATTGCTTCCTTTCAAATACTTTGTATGAGCTTGATTCAGACCTGGGGTCAAAATAGTTTTCTTTCAAATACTTTAGCAGTGCTGTTTTGACATTTCCTGGTACAATGGAACCAATAGAAGCGTCCCAAAAGTGATACACCCCGCCCGGCTGGCTCAATCAAACACACAAAGAATGTTGAAGAGAAACAAATACAATTTGGAATTTGATTTACCTAATTTGCTTTACATAATGGATCGATGGAATAATCTCCAAAATGCTAAACTCGCCCACCCAAAACATTATTGTAAATTACTGTAAACCAATTCAAGTGCACCTGAAATACTTCAAAGTTCATTATAAATAAGACGTCATACTATTTCAGCTGTACACATTGTTCCCTGCCATCCTTAGGAATGCCTTGTTGTTCACTACAGAACCGCCATTGCGGAACTGCTCATTGACCTTTGAATATTTAATCTGCTTTCACTAGACCTACTCTCACCGCTTACACACCTTCAGGGGCCGAGACATTAGGAGTGTCACCGTTTACACCTTCAGGAGCTGAGACAAAGGGAGTGTCAACGCTTACACCTTCAGGAGCTGAGACAAAGGGAGTGTCAACGCTTACACCTTCAAGAGCTGAGACAAAGGGAGTGTCAACGCTTACACCTCCAAGAGCTGAGACAAAGGGAGTGTCAACGCTTACACCTTCAGGGCCCGAGACATTGGGAGTGTCACCGTTTACACCTTCAGGAGCTGAGACAAAGGGAGTATCAACACTTACACCTCAGCACTCTAAAGGGGTCGGGACAAAGGGAGAGTCTCAGCATTCTAAAGGGGCCGAGACAAAGGGAGAGTCTCAGCATTCTAAAGGGGCCGAGACAAAGGGAGAGTCTCAGCATTCTAAATGGGCCGAGACAAAGGGAGAGTCTCAGCATTCTAAATGGGCCGAGACAAAGGGAGAGTCTCAGCATTCTAAATGGGCCGATACAAAGGGAGAGTCTCAGCATTCTAAAGGGGTCGAGACAATGGGAGAGTCTCAGCATTCTAAAGGGGTCGAGACAATGGGAGAGTCTCAGCATTCTAAAGGGTCCGAGACAAAGGGAGAGTCTCAGCATTCGAAAGGGGTCGAGACAAAGGGAGAGTCTCAGCACTCTAAAGGGCCTGAGACAAAGGGAGAGTCTCAGCACTCTAAAGGGGCTCCCTTGTCTCACTAGCTCATTCCTTGTCTTCCTGTGTCAATCAGAAACGGAGTAAAACATTAAACTTTTCCAATAAGAAATTCAAATTCTCCTTTGCACACCATTTTAAACTGTTTTGATACGGTGTGCCCTAATGAATACAACTTCCAGTTTTCTTTGAAGATATCAGCACATTGTTTCCTGCAACAAGATAACTCAGATGTGCATTTTTTTCTCTCACTAAAAATACCAAAATTGGCGAGAACAATAAGGAGTCCAACTAGTGGACTTATTTTCACCTGTCCAAGTCCTCTAAATCATCGTCGATAAAAATAAAAGAGACAGGGAAAGACCGCTACAACATACTACTACTGTGAGACAACCATAAAGTCTATAGCAGAATGCTGGCGTTTGGAACAACACCATTCGCCAAAATCAGTCACTTCACAGAAACAGGCTGGCTAGTGGTGGTGCTATGTCAGACTCAGTCATGCATGGCAACAAAGCACTGACCTCAACCTCCTTTCTTTAGGTGCCGTTGATATATCTAGTACCAAACTGTAGTGTATTGCGGCGGTGTAAAGAATGGTGCTATCACACCACGGTTGGAAATGTGATCAACACATTCACCAGTGGCGGCTGCTGAGGAAAGGACAGCTCATAATATTGGCATCAAACACATGGAAACCATGTGTTTGGTGTATTTGATATCATTCCACCTATTCTGCTCCAACCATTACCACAAGCTCATCCTCCCCAATTAATTAACCAACCCCCTGTGACATTCTATTGGCTGATACCAAAGGACAAGGCCCACCTTTTTATTGGCTGATACCAAAGGACAAGGCCCACCTTTTTATTGGCTGATACCAAAGGACAAGCCCCACCATTCTATTGGCTGATACCAAAGGACAAGATCCACCTTTTTATTGGCTGATACCAAAGGACAAGGCCCACCTTTTTATTGGCTGATACCAAAGGACAAGGCCCACCTTTTTATTGGCTGATACCAAAGGACAAGGCCCACCTTTTTATTGGCTGATACCAAAGGACAAGCCCCAAGATTCTATTGGCTGATACCAAAGGACAAGCCCCACCATTCTATTGGCTGATACCAAAGGACAAGCCACACCATTCTATTGGCTGATACCAAAGGACAAGCCCCACCATTCTATCGGCTGATACCAATGTACAAGCCCCACCATTCTCTTGGCTAAAACCAAAGTACAAGCCCCACCATTCTCTTTGCTGATACCAAAGGACAAGCCACACCTTTCTATTGGCTGATCCCAAAGGGCAAGACCCACCATTTCTTCCCTCTGACACAAACCTACACAGACGTGAATAGTCACACCACAAAGAGAGCATGTGAGACAGACAGAGACAGACAAAGACAAAGAGACAGACACAGACAAAGAGAGAGAAAGAGAGAGAGAGAGAAGAGAGAGAGAGAGAAAGAGAGAGAGAGAGAGAAAGAAGAAGAAGTAGAGGCATCACTAAACCAGAGAATGCAGCCAAAGTAAATGATGTAATTTGCAGTGTAAGTGAAGGGGATGAAGGTAATACACAGATAGAGGGGGAGTGAAGAGAACAGCGAGGCGGTCTGGGTATCTAGTGTACTGGGGCACTGAGAGGCTTTAACATTACAGGAACGCTACAGAAACGTTGAAGAAACATTGTAAATCATTACAGACTCAAGCCACATGGTGTGACATTCTAGAACTTCATGACTTTGAGCGATGTTACATCCCCACAACAATGTGTGTGTTGCTGACTTCTTCTGTGTGTGTGTGTGTGTGTGTGTGTGTGTGTGTGTGTGTGTGCCCGCGTGTGTGTGTGTGTGTGTGTGTGTGTGTGTGTGTGTGTGTGCATGTGCATAAATCTGTCTCAACAGATCAAGGAGCAGAGAGGCAGTGTTGGTAATTTAACTCCAGCCATCAGAACCTGTTAGGAGTGAAGGGGACACTGCAGACGGGCCCGGGTCACATATACTATATATTAAACCACTGCCATTGGCTAAGGCAAAATCTATTTCAATTAAAACCACTGTTGCCCAGGACAGGTCCCCATCCCGAACAGAACATGCACAACTCAAAGTAGAGCCCCTGATAAAAAACATATTACTTGTTCCAGACGTTTCAGATGGATGAGCCGAACCGAACTATCCAATCACAGCTGTTGTAATGACTTCGGGAGACAGTGTGATAAAGACCAGATTGAAGGACATTTGATCAGTTGGAACCCCATCATAAGAGTCTGAATGACTCTTTCTGAATGTACTCTTTCTATTTTGTTGCATGGATTTGTAAAAGAACTTTAAAAAGCGGAGGACGCTGCAGGGACAAACACATACCTTTGTGCGAGGACGAGCAAACAGCAAACACATTAACCCCGCTTGATAACCCTGCATTACAATTAAATCAAAAGAGATGTGCAGCTTTATATACATTCATGCCACTTGTACGTTATTCAGTTGGAGGAGGATTGTCTAATTTATTCACGGAACAACAAGCTCTGCATTTAAAATGTCCAACAGCAAACATCTCTCTTCATCAAACATCTCCGCTGTACTATCCAATGCTCTCTGGCAGCTCAAGTGTCCACGTGATTAACATGTCAGATACTGTATGTCATCTATCACGTCTGTGTCGGTGTGCAATCATGACAGGCTATTACCTGTCCTTCAGGGAGGCTGAACTCTGACCTCAACAGGGGTGGGGCGCCATTTCTTCATGCCTCCTTGCCTTTTTCCTATGGTGTGCACAAGGATTCTACCCCCCCCCCCTCTCTCTCATGCCACTCCGTTCATTAATAAACTATGTTTGTGCCTGGCGGAGTGATCAAGCATGAAAAACAAAGGCATTATGTAACGCCATGCATGGAATAATAAATCGGAGGCCTTGTCTTTTGGATTTTGATGAGTGGGAACGTTGGCTGAAGATAGTTGTGATTATTATGGGGTGGATTCATTCTGGTCGTGCTGTATACAACTACAACATGGAGTGGGAGGCGATGCATGTGAAACCAAGCTACAGTAACAGGCCTTTAGAAGAACTCCTCAGAAGGACGTTGTACCAAATTAGTTTTGTCTCTAGATATTACTAGGCAACAACAAAAAAACATGGTCATGTTACAAAAGATATACTTATTGTAATTGAAAAGCAATGTGCTTAGGTTTGATTGACCTGTATGGCACAATGCAAACATGGGGTTGGTAACGCCATGAAGGGACCTCCGCAGAGCAAGGGAAGGGACCTCCGCAGAGCAAGGGAAGGGACCTCCGCAGAGCAAGGGAAGGGACCTCCGCAGAACAAGGGAAGGGACCTCCGCAGAGCAAGGGAAGGGACCTCCGCAGAGCAAGGGAAGGGACCTCCGCAGAACAAGGGAAGGGACCTCCGCAGAACAAGGGAAGGGACCTCCGCAGAACAAGGGAAGGGACCTCCGCAGAACAAGGGAAGGGACCTCCGCAGAGCAAGGGGGAAGGGACCTCCGCAGAGCAAGGGAAGGGACCTCCGCAGAACAAGGAAGGGACCTCCGCAGAACAAGGGAAGGGACCTCCGCAGAACAAGGGAAGGGACCTCCGCAGAACAAGGGAAGGGACCTCCGCAGAACAAGGGAAGGGACCTCCGCAGAGCAAGGGAAGGGACCTCCGCAGAGCAAGGGAAGGGACCTCCGCAGAGCAAGGGAAGGGACCTCCACAGAGCAAGGGAAGGGACCTCCGCAGAACAAGGGAAGGGACCTCCGCAGAGCAAGGGAAGGGACCTCCACAGAGCAAGGGAAGGGACCTCCGCAGAACAAGGGAAGGGACCTCCGCAGAACAAGGGAAGGGACCTCCGCAGAACAAGGGAAGGGACCTCCGCAGAACAAGGGAAGGGACCTCCGCAGAGCAAGGGAAGGGACCTCCGCAGAGCAAGGGAAGGGACCTCCGCAGAGCAAGGGAAGGGACCTCCGCAGAACAAGGGAAGGGACCTCCGCAGAACAAGGGAAGGGACCTCCGCAGAACAAGGGAAGGGACCTCCGCAGAACAAGGGAAGGGACCTCCGCAGAACAAGGGAAGGGACCTCCGCAGAATATTTGTCCCATAATTGTCACTATGGAGTATAAAAATTACATAAAACAGAGTATGTGTACTCCAACGAAAACAAGCAATATGCTCCATTTGGTAACTACACAACTTTTTTCAAATTGCTGTTCACTGGCAGAATATTAATAGGTGTGCACATGTTTTGACAAAGATGAATACAAATCCAGGCTACACGTCAACAATGGACAGGAACTGTCACCTGCATGTCTAGGAGATTGATGGCATGAGACAATGTCAATCATCACCTTCCCAACACTCTATCAAGGTGCCACGGATGATGCGACGATATCCCATAAAACATTGAGATTTGTTTCAGATCAGAGTGTCTATATTCAGCTGATATCAAAGTCAAGTGGGAGAAGTGGTTGCCTCGTGAACAGTTTCAAAAGAGTTATTATTTTTAACAAACTATAAGGCTGTGTGATGAATATGGAAATATGTAGTTCTTTCTAACAGAATGAGGGCAAAGGAATCCATTCTTTCTTCCCATTTTCAAATCTTGTGCTTTTTGATATGTAAATCAGGAGGTTACAGCTTGGGTCCTTGTCATCGCTTTGTTTCTGGTTTTCAATGAGCCCTCCTCTTTGGATTATGAGAGGGAGAAAGAGGGGGAGGGAGAGAAGAGACAGAGAGAGAGCGAGAGAGAGAGAGAGAGAGAGAGACCTGGCATGCCAAAGCTCTTGTGTCTCCAATGTGGTGGAGCCACTGCATTGCACCAAAACCAAGGGGAGAGAGGGTGTAGGAAAGAGAGGGGGAAGAGAGAGAGAGAGAGAGAGGGGGGGGTGAGAGGGAGGGAGGGAGGGAGAGAGGGAGGGAGGGAGAGAGAGAGGGGGAGGGAGAGAGGGAGAGAGGGAGAGAGGGAGAGAGAGAGGGTGTAGGAAAGAGAGGGAGAGAGGGAGGGAGAGAGGGAGAGGGAGAGAGGGAGAGAGAGAGGGTGTAGGAAAGAGAGAGAGAGAGGGGGTGTAGGAAAGAGAGGAGAGAGAGAGAGGGGAAGAGAGAGAGAGAGAGAGAGAGAGGAATGTTTCAATGTAATTGCAATCTATCTGGCTTTAGCTCACTCCGCTGGTGGGGTAAAGGGTTCGTGGCTAAAACTCTTAAATATTTCACATCTCCTCTCAACTTCATTCACAATGACAGTGCTGCCCATACCAATAATATACGATCCCTCACCGTCATTTACACCCATCATTCCCCATTTAACAGATTAAACAGACTGTAGCCGGCCGGCACTGTTGCTTCCACCCATATATTCAGTTGGAGCAACGTGAAACGGTCCACAAGGCGGGGAAAAAGGAGGATATACTGAAAAAAGGAGGATATACCAACAGAAAATGCTGCTGGCGATGATGCGTGTTAGGCAGGTGGATTAACATCACATGCGCATACGGTCTCAGGTACCTGGCCGAAACAAACGCAGAGCACTGGAAAGAAATGACAAAGTCGAGAACAATATGTCAAAAGAACAGTGAGTCTGTATAGTTTATGGGGAGGACTTAATAAAGACTGGAGAAGGTCATTGTTTGTCAGAGGTAGGGTAGTGGTGGAGAAGATCAGTGTTTGTCAGGGGAGGTATGGTAGTGGTGGAGAAGGTCAGTGTTTGTCAGGGGGGGTATGGTAGTGGTGGAGAAGGTCAGTGTTTGTCAGGGGGTTATGGTAGTGGTGGAGAAGGTCAGTGTTTGTCAGGGGGGTATGGTAGTGGTGGTGAAGGTCAGTGTTTGTCAGGGGGGTATGGTAGTGGTGGAGAAGGTCAGTGTTTGTCAGGGGTAGGGTAGTGGTGGTGAAGGTCAGTGTTTGTCAGGGGTAGGGTAGTGGTGGAGAAGGTCAGTGTTTGTCAGGGGTAGGGTAGTGGAGGAGAAGGTCAGTGTTTGTCAGGGGGGGTATGGTAGTGGTGGTGAAGGTCAGTGTTTGTCAGGGGGGGTATGGTAGTGGTGGAGAAGGTCAGTGTTTGTCAGGGGTAGGGTAGTGGTGGTGAAGGTCAGTGTTTGTCAGGGGTAGGGTAGTGGTGGAGAAGGTCAGTGTTTGTCAGGGGTAGGGTAGTGGAGGAGAAGATCAGTGTTTGTCAGGGGGGTATGGTAGTGGTGGTGAAGGTCAGTGTTTGTCAGGGGGGGTATGGTAGTGGTTGAGAAGGTCAGTGTTTGTCAGGGGTAGGGTAGTGGTGGTGAAGGTCAGTGTTTGTCAGGGGCAGGGTAGTGGTGGAGAAGGTCAGTGTTTGTCAGGGGTAGGGTAGTGGTGGAGAAGGTCAGTGTTTGTCAGGGGTAGGGTAGTGGTGGAGAAGTCAGTGTTTGTCAGGGGGGGTATGGTAGTGGTGGTGAAGGTCAGTGTTTGTCAGGGGTAGGGTAGTGGTGGTGAAGGTCAGTGTTTTTCAGGGGGGGTGGGGTAGTGGTGGAGAAGGTCAGTGTTTGTCAGGGGGGGTATGGTAGTGGTGGTGAAGGTCAGTGTTTGTCAGGGGTAGGGTAGTGGTGGTGAAGGTCAGTGTTTGTCAGGGGAGTAGGGTAGTGGTGGTGAAGGTCAGTGTTTGTCAGGGGTAGGGTAGTGGTGGTGAAGGTCAGTGTTTGTCAGGGGGGGTATGGTAGTGGTGGAGAAGGTCAGTGTTTGTCAGGGGTATGGTAATGGTGGTGAAGGTCAGTGTTTGTCAGGGGGGTATGGTAGTGGTGGAGAAAGTCAGTGTTTGTCAGGGGTAGGGTAGTGGTGGTGAAGGTCAGTGTTTTTCAGGGAGGTATGGTAGTGGTGGAGAAGGTCAGTGTTTGTCAGGGGTAGGGTAGTGGTGGTGAAGGTCAGTGTTTGTCAGGGGGGGTAGGGTAGTGGTGGTGACGGTCAGTGTTGGTCAGGGGGGGTATGGTAGTGGTGGAGAAGGTCAGTGTTTGTCAGGGGGGGTAGGGTAGTGGTGGTGACGGTCAGTGTTGGTGGTATGGTAGTGGTGGTGAAGATCAGTGTTTGTCAGGGGGTATGGTAGTGGTGGTGAAGGTCAGTGTTTGTCAGGGGTAGGGTAGTGGTGGAGAAGGTCAGTGTTTGTTAGGGGGGGTATGGTAGTGGTGGAGAAGGTCAGTGTTTGTCAGGGGTAGGGTAGTGGTGGAGAAGGTCAGTGTTTGTTAGGGGGGGGTATGGTAGTGGTGGAGAAGGTCAGTGTTTGTCAGAGACAGTGTAGTGGTGGAGAAGGTCAGTGTTTGTCAGGGGGGTCGGGTAGAGTTGGAGAAGGTCAGTGTTTGTCAGGGGTAGGGTAGTGGTGGAGAAGGTCAGTGTTTGTCAGGGGTATGGTAGTGGTGGAGAAGGTCAGTGTTTGTCAGGGGTAGGGTAGTGGTGGAGAAGGTCAGTGTTTGTCAGGGGTAGGGTAGTGGTGGAGAAGGTCAGTGTTTGTCAGAGATAGTGTAGTGGTGGAGAAGGCCAGTGTTTGTCAGGGGGGTATGGTAGTGGTGGGGAGAAAGTCTATGTTTGTCCGGGGTAGGATAGGGGTGGAGAAGGTAATGGAGAGATGGTGGGTAGAGTGCTGGGTTGCATTCACTAGGCCCAGATCGGAAGAAAAACAATTTACTCAACAAAAAACAAAAAATGTGTCCAATAACAAACACAAATGTTTGTTTTCCTTTGTAAAACTTTTTGCTACGGTGTGCCCCAATGAATATGACCCTGGGGTTAAATGGGACCTTGAATATCTCTCCTCAGACAGAGCCGGAGGAGTGATAAGACCAGGGCTGTGTGCCAAACTGGGAGCAGAGCAGGCATGACAAAACAGAGAAGGAGCAGTAGTGGCAGTAGTATCATCAGAAGTAATAGTGTCTATAATAGTAGTAGTGGTAGTAGTAGTAGTAGTAGTGGTAGTAGTATCATCAGAAGTAATAGTGTCCATAATAGTAGTAGTAGTAGTAGTAGTAGTAGTGGTAGTAGTAGTAGTAGTAGTATCATCAGAAGTAATAGTGTCCATAATAGTAGTAGTGGTAGTAGTAGTAGTAGTAGTAGTAATGTCAGTAGTATCATCAGAAGTAATAGTGTCCATAATAGTAGTAGTGGTAGTAGTAGTAGTAGTAGTGGTAGTAGTATCATCAGAAGTAATAGTGTCCATAATAGTAGTAGTAGTAGTAGTAGTAGTGGTAGTAGTAGTAGTAGTAGTGGTAGTAGTATCATCAGAAGTAATAGTGTCCATAATAGTAGTAGTGGTAGTAGTAGTAGTAGTAGTGGTAGTAGTATCATCAGAAGTAATAGTGTCCATAATAGTAGTAGTGGTAGTCGTAGTAGTAGTAGTGGTAGTAGTATCATCAGAAGTAATAGTGTCCATAATAGTAGTAGTGGTAGTAGTAGTAGTAGTAGTGGCAGTAGTATCATCAGAAGTAATAATGTCCATAATAGTAGTAGTGGTAGTAGTAGTAGTAGTGGTAGTAGTATCATCAGAAGTAATATTGTCCATAATAGTAGTAGTGGTAGTAGTAGTAGTAGTAGTGTCAGTAGTATCATCAGAAGTAATAGTGTCCATAATAGTAGTAGTGGTAGTAGTAGTAGTAGTAGTAGTAGTGGTAGTAGTATCATCAGAAGTAATATTGTCCATAATAGTAGTAGTGGTAGTAGTAGTAGTAGTAGTAGTGTCAGTAGTATCATCAGAAGTAATAGTGTCCATAATAGTAGTAGTGGTAGTAGTAGTAGTAGTAGTAGTAGTGGCAGTAGTATCATCAGAAGTAATATTGTCCATAATAGTAGTAGTGGTAGTAGTAGTAGTAGTAATGTCAGTAGTATCATCAGAAGTAATAGTGTCCATAATAGTAGTAGTGGTAGTAGTAGTAGTAGTAGTGGTAGTAGTATCATCAGAAGTAATATTGTCCATAATAGTAGTAGTGGTAGTAGTAGTAGTGGCAGTAGTATCATCAGAAGTAATAGTGTCCATAATAGTAGTAGTAGTAGTAGTAGTAGTAGTCGTGTCAGTAGTAGCAGCAGTAGCAACATTTGTTGTAGCAGCAGTAGTAGTAGCAGTAGTAACAGTAGTAGCAACAGTAGCATCATTATTAGCAGTATCAGTAGTATCAGTAGTAGTAATATTAGCAGCAGTAGTAGTAGTAGTAGCAGTAGTAGCAGTATCAGCAGAAGTAGAAGTCGTAGCAGCAGTATTAGTAGTAGTAGCATCAGTAGTAGTAATATTAGCAGCAGCAGTAGTAGCAGCAGCATTTGTAGTAGTAGTAATAGCAGTAGTAGCAGCAGTATTAGTAGTAGTAGCATCAGTAGTAGTAATATTAGCAGCAGTAGCAGCAGTGGTAGTGGTAATAGCAGTGGTAGCAGCGGTATTAGTAGTAGTAGCATCAGTAGTAGTAATATTAGCAGCAGCAATAGTGCAGCAGCATTTGTGCGTAGTAGTGGTAGTAGCAGCAGTAGTAGCAGCAGTAGCATAGTAGTGGTAGTGGTAGCGGTAGTGGCAGCGGTGGTGGTAATGCAGCGGTGGTAGCAGCAGCGGTATTGGTAGTAGTAGCATCGGTAGTAATATTAGCAGCAGCAGTAGTAGCAGCAGCAGTTTGTGGTAGTGGTAATGGTAGTGGTAGCGGCGGTGTTAGTGGTGCAGTGTAGCATCAGTGCAGTAGTAGTAATATTAGCGGTGGCGGTGGTAGCAGCGGCGGTGGTGGTAATATTGGCGGTGGCGGTGGTAGCGGCAGCGGTAGTGGTAATGGCGGTGGTAGCAGCGGTATTAGTAGTAGTGGCATCGGTAGTAGTAATATTAGCGGCAGCGGTGGTAGCAGCAGTGGTGGTAGCGGTGGTAGCGGTGGTGGTAGTAGCGGTGGTAGGTGGTGGTGGTGGTGGTGGTGGTGGTAGCGGTAGCAGCGGTGGCAGGTGGCGTGGTGGTGGCAGTAGCAGCAGTAGTAGCAGTAGTAGTAGTAGCGGTAAGCAGCGGTAGTGGTAAGTGGCGGTGGTAGCGTTGGTGGTGGTAGTAGCATCGGCAGTAGTGGTAGTAGTGCCGCGGCGGCAGCAGTGGTAGCAAGCAGCAGCAGGTGGTGCAGTAGTATAAGTAATAGTAGTAGTAATAGTAGTAGTAGCAGTAGTAACATTAGTAGTATTAGTAATATTAATACCAATACTAGGTATTAGTAGTAGTAGTAGCAGCAGTAGTATTAATGGTAGTAGTAGCAGTAGTAGTAGCAGCAGTAGTATCAGAAGGAATAGCAGAAGTAGTGGCGGTATTAGTAGTAATACCAGCAGTAGTAGTATCAGTAGTAGTAGTAGTAGCAGTAGTAGCAGTAGTATCAGTATTAGTGGCAGCAGCATTAGTAGTAGTAGTAGCAGCAGCAGCAGTGCAGTATTAGTAGCAGCGGTAGTATTAGTAGTAGTATCAGTAGAAGTATTGTCAGTAGTAGCAGCAGCAGCATTAGTAGTAGTAGTAGCAGCAGCAGCATTAGTAGTAGTAGTAGCAGCAGCAGCAGCATTAGTAGTAGTAGTAGTAGTAGCAGCAGTATCATTAGTGGTAGTAGTAGCAGCAGCAGCATTAGTAGTAGTAGTAGTAGTAGTAGCAGCAGTATCATTAGTGGTAGTAGTAGCAGCAGCAGCAGCATTAGTAGTAGTAGTAGTAGTAGCAGCAGTATCATTAGTGGTAGTAGTAGCAGCAGCAGCAGCATTAGTAGTAGTAGTAGTAGTAATAGCAGCATTAGTAGTAGTATTAGTAGTAGCAGCAGCAGCATTAGTAGTAGTAGTAGTAGTAGTAGCAGTATCAGTAGTAGTAGTAGTAGCAGTAGCAGTATCAGTAGTATCAGCAGTAGTATCAGTAGTAGCAAATTCAGTACTATTGGTAGTAGTGTAGTAGTAGTAGTGTTCCGGAAGACTGTGTGATCACGCTCTCCGTAGCCAATGTGAGTAAGACCGTTAAACAGGTCAACATTACCAGAACGTGTACTGCGAGCATGCGCTGACCAACTGGCAATTGTCTTCACTGACATTTTCAACCTCTCCCTGTCTGAGTCTGTAATACCAACATGTTTCAAGCAGACCACCATAGTGCCTGTGCCCAACAACACTTAGGTAACCTACCTAAATGACTACCGACCCGTAGCACTCATGTCTGTAGCCATGAAACGCTTTGAAAGGCTGGTCATGGCTCACATCAACACCACCATCCCAGAAACCTTAGACCCACTTCAATTTGCAAACCGCCCAAACAGATCCACAGATGATGCCATCTCTATTGCACTCCACACTGCCATTTCCCACCTGGACTAAAGGAACACCTATGTGAGAATGCTGTTCATTGACTACAGCTCAGCTCAACACCATAGTGCCCTCAAAGTTCATCAATAAGTTAAAGACACTGGGACTAAAATACCTCCCTCTGCAAGTGGATCCTGGACTTCCTGACAGGCCGCCCCCCAGGTGGTAAGGGTAGGTAACAACACATTTGCCACGCTGATCCTCAACACAGGGGCCCTTCAGGGGTGCGTGCTCAGTCCCCTCCTGTACTCCCTGTTCACTTATGACTGCACGGCCAGGCACGACTCCATCATTAAATTTGCAGATACTAAACCTGACAACCGCCTGGAACCAGAGAGAGAGCACAGAGCTGAAACCTGACAACCGCCTGGAACCAGAGAGAGAGCACAGAGCTGAAACCGGACAACCGCCTGGAACCAGAGAGAGAGCACAGAGCTGAAACCGGACAACCACCTGGAACCAGAGAGAGCACAGAGCTGAAACCTGACAACCGCCTGGAACCAGAGAGAGAGCACAGAGCTGAAACGTGACAACCACCTGGAACCAGAGAGAGAGCACAGAGCTGAAACCGGACAACCGCCTGGAACCATAGAGAGAGCACAGAGCTGAAACCTGACAACCGACTGGAACCAGAGAGAGCACAGAGCTGAAACCTGACAACCGACTGGAACCAGAGAGAGCACAGAGCTGAAACCTGACAACCGCCTGGAACCAGAGAGAGAGCACAGAGCTGAAACCGGACAACCGCCTGGAACAGAGAGAGAGCACAGAGCTGAAACCTGACAACCGCCTGGAACCAGAGAGAGAGCACAGAGCTGAAACCTGACAACCACCTGGAACCAGAGAGAGCACAGAGCTGAAACCTGACAACCGCCTGGAACCAGAGAGAGAGCACAGAGCTGAAACCTGACAACCACCTGGAACCAGAGAGAGAGCACAGAGCTGAAACCGGACAACCGCCTGGAACCAGAGAGAGAGCACAGAGCTGAAACCTGACAACCGACTGGAACCAGAGAGAGCACAGAGCTGAAACCTGACAACCGACTGGAACCAGAGGGAGCACAGAGCTGAAACCTGACAACCGCCTGGAACCAGAGAGAGCACAGAGCTGAAACCTGACAACCGCCTGGAACCAGAGAGAGAGCACAGAGCTGAAACCTGACAACCGACTGGAACCAGAGAGAGCACAGAGCTGAAACCGGACAACCGCCTGGAACCAGAGAGAGAGCACAGAGCTGAAACCTGACAACCGACTGGAACCAGAGAGAGCACAGAGCTGAAACCTGACAACCGCCTGGAACCAGAGAGAGAGCACAGAGCTGAAACCTGACAACCGACTGGAACCAGAGAGAGCACAGAGCTGAAACCTGACAACCGCCTGGAACCAGAGAGAGCACAGAGCTGAAACCTGACAACCGCCTGGAACCAGAGAGAGCACAGAGCTGAAACCTGACAACCGCCTGGAACCAGAGAGAGCACAGAGCTGAAACCTGACAACCGCCTGGAACCAGAGAGAGAGCACAGAGCTGAAACCGGACAACCGCCTGGAACCAGAGAGAGCACAGAGCTGAAACCTGACAACCGCCTGGAACCAGAGAGAGCACAGAGCTGAAACCTGACAACCGCCTGGAACCAGAGAGAGCACAGAGCTGAAACCTGACAACCGCCTGGAACCAGAGAGAGAGCACAGAGCTGAAACCTGACAACCGCCTGGAACCAGAGAGAGCACAGAGCTGAAACCTGACAACCGCCTGGAACCAGAGAGAGCACAGAGCTGAAACCTGACAACCGCCTGGAACCAGAGAGAGAGCACAGAGCTGAAACCGGACAACCGCCTGGAACCAGAGAGAGAGCACAGAGCTGAAACCTGACAACCGCCTGGAACCAGAGAGAGCACAGAGCTGAAATCTGACAACCACCTGGAACCAGAGAGAGCACAGAGCTGGAATCTGACAACCGCCTGGAACCAGAGAGAGAGCACAGAGCTGAAACCTGACAACCGACTGGAACCAGAGAGAGCACAGAGCTGAAATCTGACAACCACCTGGAACCAGAGAGAGAGCACAGAGCTGAACCCGGACAACCGCCTGGAACCAGAGAGAGAGCACAGAGCTGAAACCGGACAACCGCCTGGAACCAGAGAGAGCACAGAGCTGAACCCGGACAACCGCCTGGAACCAGAGAGAGAGCACAGAGCTGAAACCGGACAACCGCCTGGAACCAGAGAGAGAGCACAGAGCTGAACCCGGACAACCGCCTGGAACCAGAGAGAGCACAGAGCTGAAACCGGACAACCACCTGGAACCAGAGAGAGCACAGAGCTGAAACCTGACAACCGCCTGGAACCAGAGAGAGCACAGAGCTGAAACCTGACAACCGACTGGAACCAGAGAGAGCACAGAGCTGAAACCTGACAACCGACTGGAACCAGAGAGAGCACAGAGCTGAAACCTGACAACCGCCTGGAACCAGAGAGAGAGCACAGAGCTGAAACCTGACAACCGACTGGAACCAGAGAGAGCACAGAGCTGAAACCTGACAACCGCCTGGAACTAGAGAGAGCACAGAGCTGAAACCTGACAACCGCCTGGAACCAGAGAGAGCACAGAGCTGAAACCTGACAACCGCCTGGAACCAGAGAGAGCACAGAGCTGAAACCTGACAACCGCCTGGAACCAGAGAGAGCACAGAGCTGAACCCGGACAACTGCCTGGAACCAGAGAGAGAGCACAGAGCTGAAACCTGACAACCGCCTGGAACCAGAGAGAGAGCACAGAGCTGAACCCGGACAACCGCCTGGAACCAGAGAGAGAGCACAGAGCTGAACCCGGACAACCGCCTGGAACCAGAGAGAGAGCACAGAGCTGAACCCGGACAACCGCCTGGAACCAGAGAGAGAGCACAGAGCTGAACCCGGACAACCGCCTGGAACCAGAGAGAGAGAGCACAGAGCTGAAACGGACAACCGCCTGGAACCAGAGAGAGAGCACAGAGCTGAACCCGGACAACCGCCTGGAACCAGAGAGAGAGCACAGAGCTGAAACGGACAACCGCCTGGAACCAGAGAGAGAGCACAGAGCTGAAACGGACAACCGCCTGGAACCAGAGAGAGAGCACAGAGCTGAACCCGGACAACCGCCTGGAACCAGAGAGAGAGCACAGAGCTGAACCCGGACAACCGCCTGGAACCAGAGAGAGAGAGCACAGAGCTGAAACGGACAACCGCCTGGAACCAGAGAGAGAGCACAGAGCTGAAACGGACAACCGCCTGGAACCAGAGAGAGCACAGAGCTGAAACGGACAACCGCCTGGAACCAGAGAGAGAGCACAGAGCTGAAACGGACAACCGCCTGGAACCAGAGAGAGAGCACAGAGCTGAACCCGGACAACCGCCTGGAACCAGAGAGAGAGCACAGAGCTGAACCCGGACAACCGCCTGGAACCAGAGAGAGAGAGCACAGAGCTGAAACGGACAACCGCCTGGAACCAGAGAGAGAGAGCACAGAGCTGAAACGGACAACCGCCTGGAACCAGAGAGAGCACAGAACCAAAATGATGTGCTATGATGCAGAGATTCTGCTGCAATGCATTCCACTTTCCAGATGGGGATGAATGATTACCAGCTTGAGTGAAACTGAATGATACCGTGAGAATGGCCTACTCCTTACTATGCTTCTCCTCTGTTCAGTATCCATGGAAGTGGCGGGCGGCCAAATACAGGATACATTTTTTTTTTTACATTTATTTAACTAGGCAAGTCAGTTAAGAACAAATTCTTATTTTCATTGATGGCCCAGGAACAGTGGGTTAAAACTGCCATGTTCAGGGGCAAAACAACAGATTTGTACCTTGTCAGCTCGGGGATTCGATCTTGCAACCTTTCGGGTTACTAGTCCAACGCTCTAACCACTAGGCTACCTGCCACCCCATATGCGTGGCAGTCAGGCGGCAGTGGCAATGCCCAAATGGACCGAGAACGCAACAGAGCCACGAATACACTATGCCGCATACCAGGGCGAACAGACTGTTCTGTTTGAATTCTCTGTTGGCCTTATCTTGTACACATATGGTTGGTTTTGTGTTGTATGATGCCCTGAAGTTCTTTATATAAAGAATCACGTTTGAAACAAAAACCTCGTCTCTGTCCTGGCTTGAGACTTTAAAACCAGTTTTTGCCATGCACCTGTACATTACATTATATTCTCCACACATCTATACCTGGACATAACATATTGCAGTTAGTATTTGTTGTAGTATGCCACGAGTAACCTGACTTAAAAAAAACACATTTTGGAGTCTTATGCAGAATGGAAGAATTGACCTGAAAGTAAAGAAGACAACTGACCTTTTGACATTGCGCCAGCTTTGTGGCATCTGTGGTAATTGTGATGGAGAATGTGTAAACCCAGGGCTGTGCACACAGATCATGTTCCTGCTGGAGGTGGAGGAAGTGGGCTGTGGAGGCGCCAGCCCTACAGGGAGGGACACACAAGCCATTTCTCCAAATCTTGCCACCTGCCACCCTCTACTCCATGGACTGAAATGGGGCACGTTGACAAACTGCAGGTGGTTTGATGCTTTTTGCTGATACTTTACCATGCTGGTTGGCTACCTCTGTTAACCTATGCAGTGTTAACGTTGGCTTAACATTTGAGTTAGTTAGGAAATGTAACGTTTAACTGAAAAAGGTCCTATGGGAGAGAGCTTCAATGATTAAAAGATAGATTTGATAAAGCATGTAAAGTATATGGTATACTGCAATATGCTTGATGGGAAACGTTTAAGCCAGTGGTGTATCCAGAGGGGAGGGAACTGTTTACAAACTAATAACCACCATTTCACCATCACGCTTCTATTCAAACTAATAACCACCATTTCACCATCACGCTTCTATTCAAACTAATAACCACCATTTCACTATCAAGCTTCTCTTCAAACTGGTAGTCTCTCTAGAAGGATCAGTAGACTCTCTCTAGAAGGATCAGTAGACTCTCTCTAGAAGGATCAGTAACCTCCCTCTAGAAGGATTAGTAGACTCTCTCTAGAAGGATCAGTAGACCCTCTCTAGAAGGATCAGTAGACTCTCTCTAGAAGGATCAGTAACCTCCCTCTAGAAGGATTAGTAGACTCTCTCTAGAAGGATCAGTAACCTCCCTCTAGAAGGATCAGTAGACTCTCTCTAGAAGGATCAGTAGACTCTCTCTAGAAGGATCAGTAACCTCCCTCTAGAAGGATTAGTAGACTCTCTCTAGAAGGATCAGTAGACTCTCTCTAGAAGGATCAGTAGACTCTCTCTAGAAGGATCAGTAACCTCCCTCTAGAAGGATTAGTAGACTCTCTCTAGAAGGATCAGTAGCCTCCCTCTAGAAGGATTAGTAGACTCTCTCTAGAAGGATCAGTAGCCTCCCTCTAGAAGGATCAGTAGCCACCCTCTAGAAGGATCAGTAACCTCCCTCTAGAAGGATTAGTAGACTCTCTCTAGAAGGATCAGTAGCCTCCCTCTAGAAGGATCAGTAGCCTCTCTCTAGAAAGATCAGTAGCCTCTCTCTAGAATGATCAGTAGTCTCCCTCTAGAAGGATCAGTAGACCCTCTCTAGAAGGACTAGTAGCCTCCCTCTAGAAGGACTAGTAGCCTCCCTCTAGAAGGACTAGTAGCCTCCCTCTAGAAGGACTAGTAGCCTCCCTCTAGAAGGACTAGTAGCCTCCCTCTAGAAGGACTAGTAGCCTCCCTCTAGAAGGACTCGTAGTATCCCTCTAGAAGGATTAGTAGTCTCCCTCTAGAAGGATCAGTAGCCTCTCTAGAAGGATTAGTAGCCTCCCTCTAGAAGGACTAGTAGTCTCCCTCTAGAATGATTAGTAGTCTCCCTCTAGAAGGACTAGTAGTCTCCCTCTAGAAGGATCAGTAGCCTCTCTAGAAGGACTAGTAGTCTCCCTCTAGAAGGATTAGTAGTCTCCCTCTAGAAGGATCAGTAGCCTCCCTCTAGAAGGATCAGTAGCCTCCCTCTAGAAGGATCAGTAGCCTCCCTCTAGAAGGACTTGTAGCCTCCCTCTAGAAGGACTTGTAGCCTCCCTCTAGAAGGACTAGTAGCCTCCCTCTAGAAGGATTAGTAGTCTCCCTCTAGAAGGACTAGTAGTCTCCCTCTAGAAGGATCAGTAGCCTCTCTAGAAGGATTAGTAGTCTCCCTCTAGAAGGATCAGTAGCCTCCCTCTAGAAGGACTAGTAGCCTCCCTCTAGAAGGATTAGTAGCCTCCCTCTAGAAGGACTAGTAGTCTCCCTCTAGAAGGATCAGTAGCCTCTCTAGAAGGATTAGTAGCCTCCCTCTAGAAGGACTAGTAGTCTCCCTCTAGAAGGATCAGTAGTCTCCCTCTAGAAGGACTAGTACTCTCCCTCTAGAAGGATCAGTAGCCTCTCTAGAAGGATTAGTAGCCTCCCTCTAGAAGGACTAGTAGCCTCCCTCTAGAAGGACTAGTAGTCTCCCTCTAGAAGGATCAGTAGCCTCTCTAGAAGGATTAGTAGCCTCCCTCTAGAAGGACTAGTAGCCTCCCTCTAGAAGGACTAGTAGCCTCCCTCTAGAAGGACTAGTAGTCTCCCTCTAGAAGGACTAGTAGTCTCCCTCTAGAAGGATTAGTAGCCTCCCTCTAGAAGGACTAGTAGTCTCCCTCTAGAAGGACTAGTAGTCTCCCTCTAGAAGGATTAGTAGCCTCCCTCTAGAAGGATTAGTAGTCTCCCTCTAGAATGATTAGTAGTCTCCCTCTAGAAGGATTAGTAGTCTCCCTCTAGAAGGATTAGTAGTCTCCCTCTAGAAGGATTAGTAGCCTCCCTCTAGAAGGATTAGTAGCCTCCCTCTAGAAGCATCAGTAGCCTCCCTCTAGAAGCATCAGTAGCCTCCTTTTAGAAGCATCAGTAGCCTCCCTCTAGAAGCATCAGTAGCCTCCCTCTAGAAGCATCAGTAGCCTCTCTAGAAGCATCAGTAGCCTCTCTCTAGAAGGATCAGTAACCTCTCTCTAGAAGCATCACGGTCAGTAGGTTGACAGGAGACAACAGCTCCATCTGATATTGGGGAAGTAGTGACCGAACGTAGACTTTTGCAGTTTGTGTGGGTGCGTGTGTGTGTGTGCGCGTGTGTCTGTGTGTGTGAGGGGGTGGGAGGTACCTTATTCCCCCACCAATAGGTCTGATACCGCATGATGAAACTAAATGTAACACATCGAGCAGGGAGCAGTGAAAACGCACAACAATCTCAGACCAGAAAAGGCAGAGCTCTTCCACAGAAGACAAGGGACAGCTCCACCACAGAAGATAAGGGAGAGCTCCACCACAGAAGATAAGGGAGAGCTCCACCACAGAAGATAAGGGAGAGCTCCACCACAGAAGATAAGGGACAGCTCCACCACAGAAGATAAGGGAGAGCTCCACCACAGAAGATAAGGGAGAGCTCCACCACAGAAGACTAGGGAGAGCTCCACCACAGAAGACAAGGGAGAGCTCCAACACAGAAGACAAGGGAGAGCTCCAACACAGAAGACAAGGGAGAGCTCCACCACAGAAGACTAGGGAGAGCTCCACCACAGAAGACAAGGGAGAGCTCCAACACAGAAGTAGTCTTCTTCACTGGGAAAGAATGGAGCGAAGAAAAGTGACAACATTATTCTCTCCCTCATGATAGGAATCGCTAAATTATGGATAAAAGTCGTGATGACTGTTGTTATTATTCAAATCGATTCCTGCTGCTGTTGTCCCACATTACCATTTGAGACGTCTTGCTGCAACAACAGAGAGGCTCCATGGCCCCAGTTTTGAGCGATTGTTTTCTTTTCATCTCAGTTTACCCTTGTCTGTCTTTTTACTTGCTTTTTGTGTGAAGTGGCATTGGTTTGTCAAGTGATTTCTCATGAGATAAGGCTCCCAATTCAGACTGGGAAGAAGGGGAAGGAGGGTGCAGGGAGTCACACATCACAGCCCAATTCAGTCTGCGAGTTCACCTCACTGAATCTCAGCCTGTCCCAAATGGAACCCTATTCCCTATTTAATGCACTACCAGGCCCATATATTGCTCTGGTCACAAGTAGTGCACCATATAGGGAATAGCCTGCCATTTGGGTCAAAGCCAAAATCATTTCTCCTCCAGTAGTGTGGAGAAACAGTGCCCAGACTCAAAGTGGTGATGACAGACAGGATCATAACCTCTGATACCTATTGGTGATGACAGACAGGATCATAACCTCTGATACCTATTGGTGATGACAGACAGGATCATAACCTCTGATACCTATTGGTGATGACAGACAGGATCATAACCTCTGATACCTATTGGTGATGACAGACAGGATCATAACCTCTGATACCTATTGGTGATGACAGACAGGATCATAACCTCTGATACCTATTGGTGATGACAGACAGGATCATAACCTCTGATACCTATTGGTGATGACAGATAGGATCATAACCTCTGATACCTATTGGTGATGACAGACAGGATCATAACCTCTGATACCTATTGGTGATGACAGACAGGATCATAACCTCTGATACCTATTGGTGATGACAAACAGGATCATAACCTCTGATACCTATTGGTGATGACAGACAGGATCATAACCTCTGATACCTATTGGTGATGACAAACAGGATCATAACCTCTGATACCTATTGGTGGTGATGACAGACAGGATCACAACCTCTGATACCTATTGGTGGTGATGACAGATAGGACGTACCACTATACTTGAATGTACAATGGTACATAGAGGGTACAAGGGTAATAATCTCCATTCCAATGGTTGTCTAAACTGACGTAGACATATAGCCCAGTCACTTCATCAAAACGTATCACTAACGTCTTATTTCAGCCTTATAATAGATGTATTATAATAGATCAGCAATCTAAAGGGAGAAACAGTTTTTTTTATATATATATATATATATATATATATATATATATATATATATATATATATATATATATATATATATATATATATATATATATATTGTAGCTCAGTCAAGTGCCACAATGTTCTCTCACCATCTGGCGTGTCTGTATTAAAACTACACAGAGGTCTTCTCTATGGCCTTCTTGTGAGTGGGATTTTGTCATCTTCTCTTTCCACCAATCCCCCGTTCCCCCTTTCTTTGTGAAGACATCGTTATATAACCAGGATACGAGGGTTTTACTAAATGATTGCATGGCTCCGTCCTGCTGTGTATATATATTTTCCGCTGCCACCTGAGACACACATGCACGTACATTCACAACCTCAAGCACATGCATGACACTCAAACCCACACTAATGCAAAGGGACATCACACAACCCCCCAACAACACACACGTGTAACCTGAACACATGTATGTCTGCATCTCCCTCCCTCCCTCACACACACACACACACACACACACACACACACACACACACACACACACACACACACACACACACACCTTCACGATTTACACACACACACAATGTGACCTTCACGATTTACTAATGAAGCAGAGCAATACTGCCCCTGCTGTTTTAACACAGAACCAGAGCATGTAATAATACTATTAATTTATTAAATATGTTTAAAGCACCAATCCTTATTTAAAACATTAAAAAAAGTTTGCTCCCCACCCCAGTTTCAGTAAAAAGTTGAGGGATGGGGCTGGAGAAATGCAACCACTCTCAAACTCATAGATTACGCTATGGATGCAAGGACTGACCATACAATTATAGTTTTAACCATGTTGAGGCAATACAGTGTTTGTTTACATTTACTTTGTTAAAAACATTGGAGTAAATGTGGAGTTTACTTACATGTGAAACTGCAAATCAAATTTTTTCAAGTCTATGATTTTCACATTTGAACTTGCAATTCCACATGTGAAAGTCATATCTGAAGGTGGAGTTTAAAAAATACATGAAACGACAAATGTGATTTTCACATCTGAATGTTTTGTGAAAATCCAATTGCACATGTGAAAGTTGTTCACGTGTGAAACTGCTTATCAGATTCTCACGTGAACATTTTTAACATGTGAAACTACAAATTTCACAAGTGAAACTGCAATTCACATGTGAGGTGAAAACAACATATTATTCTCTTCACATGTGAAAGGTGGTGTTAATATGTGAACTCTACATTTAATACGTATACCATGTGCCAATCTCTCCTGGTCTATACACTAATTTGAAGGTAAGGACGTGTGCTTGATTTAGGTGAACTATCCTTTTAGGTTAAGTTTCCACACTTTGTCTTTATTTTAGCTTGTTCTTCCTTGAGTTTTATTCCCTGCAAGGACCTTAAAACAGACTACAATTTGTGAGGTTGCTTCCTACTTCATTGTTCTACCCCTCTCTGGTGGTTTAATCCAGGAAATAGGGGGATTACTGAGCAGAGACTGTGGAATTTATTTATATTCAGTTACAGTGCATCCGGGAAAGTATCCAGACCCCTTCACTTTTTATACATTTTGTTACGTTACAGCCTTATTCAAAAATGTATGTGTGTTGTATGTTTTTTCCCCTTATCAATCCACACACAATACCCCTTAATTGACAAAGCGAAAGCAGGGCTTTAGAAATGTTTGCTAATTTATTACAAATAAAAACAGAAATACCTTATTTACATAAGTATTCAGACCCTTTGCTATGAGACTCGAAATTGAGCTCAGGTGCATCCAATTGATTGGACATGATTTGGAAAGGCACACACCTGTCTATATAAAGGTCCAACAGTTGACAGTGCATGTCAGAACAAAAAACAATGTTTTTCAGTGGCAGGGACTGGGAGACTATTCAGGATCGAGGGAAAGATTAACGGAAGAAAGTAAAGAGAGATCCTTGATGAAAACCTGCTCCAGAGCGCTCAGGACCTCAGATTAATGGCCCCGGAGGAGATGGCTGCTGTTTTATGGGCTCCTAACCAATTCTGCTATTGTCTGTGTTTTTCACGTTATTTGTAACTTATTTTGTACATAATGTTTCTGCCACCATCTCTTATGACCGAAAACAGCTTCTGGATGTCAGGACAGCAATTACTCACCTGTAATATCTTATGTTTCACCGAGTCGTGGCTGAACGACGACATGGATAACATACAGCTGGGTGGGTTTCAATGCATCAGCAAGATAGAACAGCTGCCTCCGGTAAGACAAGGGGTAGAGGTCTGTGTCTATTTGCAAATAACAGTTGGTTCACAAAATCAAATATTAAGGAAGTCTCAAAGTTTTGCTCGTCCGAGGTAGAGTTTCTCATGGTAAGCTGTAGACCACACTATTTACCAGGAGAGTTTATCTATATTTTTTGTAGCTGTCCATATACCACCACAAACCAATGCTGGCACTAAGACTGCACTCAACAAGCTGCATAAGGCCATAAGCAAACAAGAAAATGCTCATCCAGAGGCGGCTCTCCTAGGGGCCGGGGACTTTAATGCATTTTACCTCATTTCTACCCGCATGTCACATGTGCAACCAGAGGAAAAACATCTTTAGACCACCTTTACTCTACACACAGAGACGCCTATAAAGCTCTCTCCCTCGCCTACCATTTGGAAAATCTAAATAACCCTATCCTCCTGATTCCTGCTTACAAGCAAAAATTAAAGCAGGAACTATCAATGGTCAGATGATGCAGATGCAGATGCTAAGTTACAGGACTGTTTTCCTAGCACAGACTGGAATATGCTCTGTAATTCTTCCGATGGCATTGAGGAGTACTCTACATCAGTCAATGGCTTCATCAATAAGTGCATCGATGACATTGTCCCCAAAGTGATTGTACGTACATACCCGAAGCCATGGATTACAGGCAACATCCACACTGAGCTAAATGGTAGAGCTGCCGCTTATAAGAAATCCCGCTATGCCCTCTGACAAACCATCAAACAGGCAAAGCATCAATACAGGACAAAGATTGAATCGTATATGGACGAACAATGTCAGAGTGGAATAGACCACCTGGCAGTCCACCTGGCCGTGCTGCTGCTCCAGTTTCAACTGTTCTACCTTATTATTATTCGACCATGCTGGTCATTTATGAACATTTGAACATCTTGGCCATGTTCTGTTATAATCTCCATCCGGCACAGCCGGAAGAGGACTGGCCACCCCACATATGCTCTCACTAATTCTCTTTCTTTCTCTCTCTCGGAGGACCTGAGCCCTAGGACCATGCCCCAGGACTACCTGACATGATGACTCCTTGCTGTCCCCAGTCCACCTGGCCGTGCTGCTGCTCCAGTTTCAACTGTTCTACCTTCTTATTATTCGACCATGCTGGTCATTTATGAACATTTGAACATCTTGGCCATGTTCTGTTATAATCTCTACCCGGCACAGCCAGAAGAGGACTGGCCACCCCACATAGCCTGGTTCCTCTCTAGGTTTCTTCCTAGGTTTTGGCCTTTCTAGGGAGTTTTTCCTAACCACCGTGCTTCTACACCTGCATTGCTTGCTGTTTGGGGTTTTAGGCTGGGTTTCTGTACAGCACTTTGAGATATCAGCTGATGTACGAAGGTCTATATAAATAAATTTGATTTGATAGACTAAGATACAGTAGAATATAATATAGTATACGCATATGAGATGACTAATACATTTTTTAAACATTATTCAAGTGACTAGTGTTCCATTTATTAAAGTGGCCAGTGATTTCAAGTCTATGTATATAGGCAGCAGCCTCTATGTGTTAGTTATGGCTATTTAACAGTCTGATGGCCTTAAGATAGCTGTTTTCCAGTCTCTCGTTCCCAGCTTTGATGCACCTGTACTGACCTCGCCTTCTGGATGATAACAGGGTGAACAGGTAGTGGTGCAGGTGGTTGTGGTCCTTGATGATCTTTTTGGCCTTCCTGTGACATCGGGTGCTGTATGTGGTCTGGAAGGCAAGTAGTTTCCCTTGGTGATGCGTTGGGCAGACCGCACCACCCTCTGGAGAGCCCTGCGGTTGCGGGCGGTGCAGTTGCCGTACCAGACGGTGATACAGCCCAACAGGATGTTGCTCTCAATTCTGCATCTGTAAAATTTTGTGAGGGTTTTATGTGCCAAGCCAAATTTCTCAGCCTCCTGAGGTTGAAGAGGCGATATTCTTCACCACACAGTCAGTGTGGGTGGACCATTTCAGTTTGTCAGTGATGTGTACAAGGAACTTCAAGCTTTTCACCTTCTCCACTGTGATCCCATGGATGTGAATAGGGGAGTGATCCCTCTGCTGTTTCCTGTTTCCTGCTGTCCATGATCATGACACCACACTGCCAGAGCCCTCACTTCCGCCTTCTTGTCATTGATGGTAATCAAGCCTACTGCTGTTGTGTCCTCTGCAAACTGGATGATTGAGTTGGAGCTGTGCATGGCCATGCAGTCATGGGTGAACAGGGAGTACAGGAGGGGGCTGAGCATGCACCCTTGTGGGCCCCAGTGTTGTTTCCTACCTTCACCACCTGAGGGCGGCCCGTCAGGAAGTCCAGGACCCAGTTGCACAGGGCAGGGTTCAGACCCAGGGCCTCGAGCTAAATGATGAGCTTGAAGGGTACTATGGTGTTGAATGCTGAGCAATAGTCAATGAACAGCATTCTTACATAGGTATTTATCTTGTTCAAATGGGACAATGTGTGCAGTGCGATGGCGATTGCATTGTCTGTGGATCTATTTGGGCGGTAAGCAAATTGAAGTGGGTCTAGGGTGTCAGTTAATGTAGAGGTGATATGATCCTTAACTAGCCTCTCAAAGCACTTCATGATGACAGAAGTGAGTTATGGGGCGATAGTCATTTAGTTCAGTAACCTTTGCTTTCTTGGGTACAGGAACAATGGTGGACATCTTGAAGCAAGTGGGGACAGCAGACTGGGAGAGATTGAATATATCTGTAAACACACCAGCCAGCTGGTCTGTGCATGCTCTGAGGACACGACTAGATTTGCCATCTGGGCTGGCAGCATTGCGAAGGGTTAACACGCTTAAATGTCTTACTACCATCGCCTACGGAGAAGGAGAGCCCACAGTCCCTGGTAGCAGGCCTTGTCGGTGGCACTGTGTTGTCCTCAAAGCCGACAAAGAAAGTGTTTAGCTTGTCCGGAAGCAAGATGTCGGTGTCCGCGACGTGACTGGTTTTCCTTTTGTAGTCCGTAATTGTCTGTAGAACCTGCCACATACGTCTCGTGTCTGAGGCGTTGAATTGTGACTCCACTTTGTCTCTATACTGACATTTTACCTGTTTGATTGCCTTACAGAGGGAATAACTACACGGTTTGTATTCAAACATATTCCTAGTAACCTTACCAGGGTTAAATACGGTGGTTCGCTCTTTCAGTTTTATGCAAATGTTGCCATCTATCCACAGTTTCTGGTTAGGGTAGGTTTTAGTCACTGTGGGCACAACATCTCCTATACACTTCCTGATAAACTCAGTCACCGTATCAGTATATTCGTCAATGTTATTCTCGGAGGCTACCCGGATCATATCCCAGTCCGCGTGATCAAAACAATCTTGAAGCATGGATTCTGATTGGTCAGACCAGCGTTGAATAGTTCTTAGTCCTTAACTTTCTGTTTGAGTTTCTGGATATTGTTTGTGATCAGATTTGTCGAAGGGAGGGCAGGAGAGGGTCTTGTAGGCATTCCAGAAGTTGGAGTAGCAGTGGTCTAGTGTTTTAGCAGCACGAGTACTGCAGTCAAAAGGTTGATAGATCTTTGGTAGCGATTTCCCTCAAATTTGCTTTGTTAAAATCGCCAGCTACAATAACTGCGGCCTCAAGATATGTGGTTTCCAGTATGCATAAAGTCCAGTGAAGTTCTTTGAGGGCTGTCATGGTATCGGCTTGAGGGGGAATGTGACTATAACCGAAGAGAATTCTCTTTGGAGGTAATATGGTCGGCATGTGATTGTGAGGTATTCTAGGTCGGGTGAACAAAAGGACTTGAGTTCCTGTATATTATCACAATCACACCATGAGTAGTTAATCATGAAACATACACCCCCGATCTTCTTCTTACCAGAGAGATATTTATTCCTGTCTGCGCGATGAACTGAGAACCCAACTGGCTGTATGGACTCAGACAGTATATCCTGAGAGAGCCATGTTTCCGTGAAATGTATGTTACAATCCCTGATGTCTCTCTGCAGTGGTCCTTGCTTCAGGTCCTGAGTAGCTGTACCACTAGAGATTCTGGGTTTGAGGCAAGGCTCTGATGCAGCCGGCTGCGGCTGGGAGACCCATGGGACGGCGCACAATTGGCTCAGCGTCATCCAGGTTAGGGGAGGTTTGGCCGGCAGAGATGTCCTTGTCCCATTGCGCACTAGTGACTCATGTGGTGGGCCGGGCGCAGTACAGTAGTGGCCAAACACTTTGAAAATGACACAAATATTAATTTCCACAAGGTTTGCTGCTTCAGTGTCTAGATATTTTTGTCAGATGTTACTATGGAATAATGAAGTATAATTACAAAAATGTCATAAGTGTCAAAAGCTTTTTTTGACAATTACATGAAGTTGATGCAAAGAGTCAATATTTGCAGTGTTAACCCGTCTTTTTCAAGACCTCTGCAATCCACCCTGGCATGTTGTCAATTACCTTCTGGGCCACATCCTGACTGATGGCAGCCCATTCTTGCATAATCAATGCTTGGAGTTTGTCAGAATTTGTGGGTTTTTGTTTGTCCATCCACCTCTTGAGGATTGACCACAAGTTCCCAATGGGATTAAGGTCTGGGGAGTTTGTACAGCCCAGTACATCACTGGGGCCAAGCTTCCTGCCATATAGGACCTCTATACCAGGCGGTGTCAGAGGAAGGCCTTAAAAATGACTCCAGCCAAAGACTCCAGCCACCCTAGTCATGGACAGTCCTCTGTGCTACCGCACGGCAAGCGATACCGGAGCGCCAATTCAAGGTCCAAAAGGCTTCTTAACAACTTTTAACCCCAAGCCATAACTCCTGAACAGCTAATCAAATGGCTTCTCAGACTATTTGCATTGCCGCCCCACCACCATTTTTATGCTGCTGCTACTCTCTATTTATTATCTAAGTGTAACCGTATGGCTTCCGTCCCTCTCCTCGCCTCGAACCAGGGACCCTCTGCACACATCAACAACTGACACCCACGAAGCATCGTTACCAATCGCTCCACAAAAGCCACGGCCTTTGCAGAGCAAGGGGAACAACTACTTCAAGGTCTCAGAGCGAGTGACATTACCGATTGAAACGCAATTAGCGTGCATCCCGCTAGCTAGCCATTTCACATCGGTTACATAAGCATAGTCACTTTACCTCTACCTTCATGTACATTTGACCTCAATTACCTAGACTAACCTGTGCCCTCGCACATTGACTCTGTACCGGTAACCCCTGTATATAGCCTCGCTACAGTTAAAGAGCAACAATACAATTAAAACCTCTGAAGGATCCGACCCTTTTTCAATTCTAGCCTAAAAAGGCAATAATGTATTATTCCAGCCCAGGCACAATTTAGAAGTTGGCCACTAGATGGCAGCAGTGTGTGTGCAATGTTTTAGACTGATCCAATGAACCATTGCATATTTGTTCAAAATGTTGTATCAATACTTTCAAAATGTGCCTAATTGGTTTATTCAAACATTTAAGTTCATAATTGTGCACTCTTCTCAAACAGTAGTGTGGTATTATTTCACTGTAATAGCTACTGTACAATGGACAGTGCAGTTAGATTAACACAAATTTAAGCTTTCTGCCCATATCAGATATGTCTATGTCCTGGGAATTTTTTGTGTTTCTTAATACCTCATGCTAATCACATTAGCCTACGTTTGCCCAACAGTCCAACAGGGGGACGACACTGTTCCTGTAGAGGTGAATTATTTGTTATTTTTCTATTTTATTCTATTTCAAAAAATGTTTCCTTCAGTTTTTTTTAGTAAATACTTTGACACTTATTTTCTTAAAACTGCATTGTTGGTTAAGGGCTTGTAATTAAGCATTACACTGTAAGGTTGTATTCGGCGCATGTGACAAATACAATTTGATTTGATTTGACTTGACTGGGGAGAAGGTTCACCAGGACAACGGCCCTCAAAAACACAGTCAAGACAAAGCAGGAGTGGCTTCGGGGCAAGTCTATTAATGTTGAGTGGCCCAGCCAGAGCCTGGATTTTAACCCGATCAAACATCTCTGGAGAGACCTGAAAATGGTGGTGCAGCGACGCTCCCCATCCAACATTTTTATTTTTATATATTTATTTTTTTAATTTATTTAACTAGGCAAATCAGTTAAGAACAAATTATTATTTTCAATGACGGCCTAGGAACAGTGGGTTAACTGCCTGTTCAGGGGCAGAACGACAGATTTGTACCTTGTCACCTCAGGGATTTTGGTTACTAGTCCAACGCTCTAACCACTAGGCTACCCTGTCACCCCGATGACAGAGCTTGAGAGGATCTGCAGAGAACAATGGGAGAAATTCCCCAAATACAGGTGTTCCAAGCTTGTAGCGTCATACCTAAGAAGACTCAAAGCTGTATTCGCTGCCAAAGGTGCTTCAACAAAGTACTGAGTAAAGGGTCTGAATACCTATATAAATGTGATATTTCTGTATTTAAAAAAAATCATAATAATTTCCAAAAATCTCTAAAAACCTGTTTTTGCTTTGTTATTATGGAGTATATTTTGTGTAGATTGAGGTACTTTAAAAAAATATATTTTAGAATAAGCCTGTAACACAACAAAATGTATAAAAAGTGGAGGGGTCTGAATAGTTTCCGAATACATTGTTTATCAAATTTGAATCAATCTAATATGACGTTGATCTGAATAAGTATATTATGTACCCTCTGTATTGTAGCCGTGTCATATCATTGCCAATGTGTTGAGATGAAATCACTGGAAAGCCGCAGATAAACGACATAACCTGGTAGATAACAATGGTTAGCCGAAGAAATGTGATTTACAGCCACTCAGTCATTATTAAGGCTTCTGATTAGCATACAATTCCTATTCAGTTTTTATGGAGGCAACGTTCTGACAGATAATAAATGGAGGGAAAAAAATAGAGAATATTGCACTCCAGAGACATCAGTCCTTTAGGCCCAAGTCACTGCTAAGCTTACCTCAACATTGACTTACTAACGCATTCACAGGTGCACAACAATGCGACTGAGAGACTGAACATTTATTACTGTTGTCACTGAGCGATAGAGGGCTGAGCACGGCCGTTAGAAGGATATCAGCGTCTACAACCACACAGGAAGTGTATTATTCAGTCCAGTCTAATCAGCACCAGTCTGTTCCACAATGGAACAACAGTCCATTCTAATCAGCACCAGTCTGTTCCACAATGGAACAACAGTCCATTCTAATCAGCACCAGTCTGTTCCACAATGGAACAACAGTCCAGTCTAATCAGCACCAGTCTGTTCCACAATGGAACAACAGTCCAGTCTAATCAGCACCAGTCTGTTCCACAATGGAACAACAGTCCATTCTAATCAGCACCAGTCTGTTCCACAATGGAACAACAGTCCAGTCTAATCAGCACCAGTCTGTTCCACAATGGAACAACAGTCCAGTCTAATCAGCACCAGTCTGTTCCACAATGGAACAACAGTCCCTTCTAATCAGCACCAGTCTGTTCCACAATGGAACAACAGTCCATTCTAATCAGCACCAGTCTGTTCCACAATGGAACAACAGTCCAGTCTAATCAGCACCAGTCTGTTCCACAATGGAACAACAGTCCCTTCTAATCAGCACCAGTCTGTTCCACAATGGAACAACAGTCAATTCTAATCAGCACCAGTCTGTTCCACAATGGAACAACAGTCCATTCTAATCAGCACCAGTCTGTTCCACAATGGAACAACAGTCCAGTCTAATCAGCACCAGTCTGTTCCACAATGGAACAACAGTTCAGTCTAATCAGCACCAGTCTGTTCCACAATGGAACAACAGTCCCTTCTAATCAGCACCAGTCTGTTCCACAATGGGGATGGACAGTCCAGTCTAATCAGCACCAGTCTGTTCCACAATGGAACAACAGTCCAGTCTAATCAGCACCAGTCTGTTCCACAATGGAACAACAGTCCAGTCTAATCAGCACCAGTCTGTTCCACAATGGGGATGGACAGTCCAGTCTAATCAGCACCAGTCTGTTACACAATGGAACAACAGTCCAGTCTAATCAGCACCAGTCTGTCCCACAACGGGAGGGACAGTCCAGTACAAACAAAAACACAGATGACAGGTCACAATGGACAGGCAGGGCAGAATGGTGCACACACACACACACACACACACACACACACACACACACACGTTCATAAAAATAGAAAATACAGTGTACAGAAAAGACTCGTCATTTAGAGTAACCTTATACAGACACACATTTCTGAGCACCTTGCCTATCTGTCACTTTGTGCAGTCTCCGTGTCCCTTGTGATGTACACTGAGGTATCAGGGTGACCCCTGACCCCCATGACACAGTGGTGTTGTTTTTTTCTGAATCAAAAACAGGGCTTAGATGGTTGGAGTGGAAGTGGTCGTGGCAATGGGCTGCAGGGCTGAATTCAGCCTTCACCAAGGTCCGGGGAGGACTCACTGCAAATTGGGTATAATGCCTGGTACCTCAGCCCAAAAGAACCCTGAATTGCTCAATTTTGGGATTTTTTTCTTCTTCTGAAAACCTGACTGTCCAGATTTTATTTTGGTGCATTATCTTCTCTACAAACGTTCTGCCCCAAAATAATTGTGTAGTTATTTTGTTTGTTTGTTCTTTTCTACTGTATGGCCCAAGAATTTCCTATGCAGGAAAAACCCTGTGGTCAAGGCATTGTTCGAGACCAAAGAGTTGAGTCTAATGCAATGGAACAGTGGCTTTTATTACTGGGTGGGATCCATAACATGTCACTAACCTGCCACCTCCCACGCTAGTCTGAGGTCTACTGGCTAAAGTGTGCTAATTGTACTCACGCGCATTTGCACACACACATCAGGACAGTGAATACGCTGTTAATTCTGTTGTGTTCCAGGGCTAAGGCCCTGGTGTGTGTGTGTGTGTGTGTGGTGTCACCACACACACACACACACACACACACACACACACACACACACACACACACACACACACACACACACACACACACACACACACACACACACACACACACACCAGGGCCAAGATGAGGGATTAATTATGCATTGAGTTAAAAAAAGGGAATGGTCAAAACCCCAAAACAGCTCTGCATCTGCTCATACAGTACAAGTTAATGGATCAACTTTGGTCTCCTCTGTATACGGTGCATTCGGAAAGTATTCAGACCCCTTCACATTTCCCCACAGCATTTTTGTTACGTTACAGCCTTATTCCAAAATTGATTGAATTGTTTTTTTTTCCCCCTCATCATTCCACATAAAATACCCCATAATGACAAAACAAAAACAGTTTTTGAGAAATTTTTGCTCCTATTCTTCTCTGCAGATCCTCATAAGCTCTGCCAGGTCAGATGGGGAGCGTTGCTGCACAGCTATTTTCAGGTCTCTCCAGAGATGTTCGATCGGGTTCAAGGCCGTGCTCTGGCTGGGCCACTCAAGGACATTCAGAGACTTGTCCCGAAGCCACTCCTGTTTTGTCTTGGCTGTGTGCTTAGGGTCGTTGACTTGTTGGAAGGTGAACCTTCACCCCAGTCTGAGGTCCTGAGCGCTCTGAAACAGGCTTTCATCAAGGATCTCTCTGTACTTTGCTCTGTTCATCTTTCCCTCGATCCTAATTAGTCTCCCAGTCCCAGCCGCTGAAAAATCATCCCCACAGCATCATGCTGCACTACCATGTTTCACCTTAGGAATGGTGCCAGGTTTCCTCCAGATGTGAGACTTGGCATTCAGGCCAAAGAGTTCAATCTTGGTTTCATCAGACCAGAGAATCTTGTTTCTCATGGTCTGAGAGTCTTTAGGTGCCTTTTGGCCGACTCCAAGCGGGCTGTCATGTGGCTTTTACTGAGGATTGGCTTCTGGTGGTTCCAAACTTATTCCATTTAAGAATGATGGTGGCCACTGTGTTCTTGGGGACCTTCAATGCTGCAGAAATGTTTTGGTACCCTTACCCAGATTTGTGCCTCGACACAATCCTGTCTCTGAGCTCTACGGACAATTCCTTCGACCTCATAGCTTGGTTTTTGCTCTGACATGGACTGTCAACTGTGGGTCCTTATATAGACAGGTGTGTGCCTTTCCAAATCATGTCCAATCAATTTAATTTACCACAGGTGGACTCCAGTCAAGTTGTAGAAACATCTCAAGGATCATCAATGGAAACAGGATGCACCTGAGCTCCATTTGGAGTCTCATAGCAAAGAGTCTGAATACTTATCTAAATAAGATATTTTAATATATATACACACACACTGTACATAAATTTGCAAAACATAAAAAAAAAAAACTGTTTTCGCTTTGTCATTATGGGGTATTGTGTGTAGATTGCTGAGGAAATGTTTTATTTAATACATTTTAGAATAAGGCTGTAACGTAACAAAATGTGGACAAAGTGAAAGGGGTCTGAATACTTTCCAAAAGGCACTGGTAATACGAAGATATTAACAAAGATTCAACATCATTTTGGGTAAATTAGACCACACGGGTGAGCATGTTCCAAATCAAACAAGGTCAACCTAGAGGTGATTGACTATAGTATATTGCAACAGAATACTGCACTAGGATTGCTCTATGGGTTGTAGAATGGAGCGTATCAGGACAGTGAATACGCTGTCGATTCTGTTGTGTTCCAGGGCTATGTCAAAAATAACGTCATCAAGACGAACAGCTCCACAAGTTCACAAAAGTCCTTGCGGTCCAAGGTAAGGTTGACTGCAAGGCGATACACACCCCTTCCTAATCCAATGGAAAGATCCGCAACTCTGCAAGGTCAAGGACAATGGAGCTCCACCTGCGAGGAATCAAATCACATGGTGTGAGCTGTCCTTCTCACACACACACACACTTTGGATCGATAGAAACAGGATCACAGGGAGGGAATATATATATATATATATAGCACCACTAAGTCATAAAACTGAAAGTCTTCACTGTGCCTGGATGTCATAACAGCACTGAGCTAACACAGTGTCAATGACTTTCGCAGAATCAAACACCTGGCCATTTGGGATCCACAACTGTATGGTGGAATTTTTTTATTTGTACACTAGCATGCATACACCCACCCACCCACACACACACAGCAACATTAGCAACGTATCTACGTTAGCAACGTATCTACGACCGCAGCACAGCTGTGCTTAAAAAGTTAAAACCCACTCTCTCCCGTGTACAATTGCTTTATACTGAAATTCTTGGGTTCGCTCTGCAATGTTTTACAAGGAACTTCAAACTAACATTTCAGTCAACAGATACAGTCAACCAATTAAAACTTGCAATCAAACGATTTAAATGACGCAAAAGGCTGACACCTATTGAGACACCTCCACTTGACGAATGTTATTCATCCATTTTCTCATCTAAACAAATGTGTACTTTTCTACATTCAACATATTTGCTGTTATTCGCATCCATTAATTTAGCTGGAATGACGAGGTGTCTTTGTTCACACAAAAACCATGGTTCTCTTTACCTGTATCCAACAGTGTAAATGATTCATTCCTAAGCAAGGTAATACTATTGATCTGAGGTTGGACATCCAGGAAGTCTGAGTGGAACAGCCCCTGGAGCTCGCTCGGGGAGGTAATATTCTTACTGAAACGTTGAAAGACATTCAAATCATCATCAGATCAATGTAATATGAAAGAAAGCTTGTTTCTATACAGCATATAGCACTTGTTTTTTCCTCACTCACTGCAAAGCCATTTGTAATGTACTATGAGAATGAAAAAGGTGCGGTAGCCATGGAAACTGTTATCGTTGATCCAGAGACAAGAGCCTCCACAAGGCTGTGCAACTGCTGTGTCTCCTGGCGACTAAGGGAGTCCCTCTGTGAATAAGTTTCTCCTTTTCAGGGGAAAATGAGGAGATGGCAAGATTTGTTCCTACTTGTAATGCAGGCTCTGGCCAAGAGAGTGATTGATACACGCAACAGTATTTATTTTGCAAAGTGAAAACTGCTGAGAAGGCATTTTCCATACTAATTTCACAAAGTAGGGAATATAAGTATTGGCCCTTGGTGGCACCGGTGACATAGTGGAATAGGTAATGGACGACTTTCATTACTCACATCTCCAGACTTTAACTGTGGCAACCTGTCAGAAGTATCTGTCCCATATATAACCGTAGCGTTCCCATTCCTCCAATATCTTTAAGCGGCTGACAGCTTGGAGCAGGTCAGGTGCCAACGCAAAGGACAGGAGGCTTTAGTTGGTGTAATTTTTATTTTTTTAATGTTTTAATTTTACCTTTATTTAACCAGGCAAGTCAGTTAAGAACAAATTCTTATTTTCAATGATGGCCTAGGAACAGTGGGTTAACTGCCTGTTCAGGGGCAGAACAACAGATTTGTACCTTGTCAGCTCGGGGGTTTGAACTTGCAACCTTCCGGTCACTAGTCCAACGCTCTAACCACTAGGCTCCCCTGCCTGGAAAACAAGGGGATGGAAAACAAGGGGATGGATTTAATCAAATTTCAAATGGAAAGGGGGGATACCTAGTCAGTTGTACAACTGAATGCATTTCAACTGAAATGTGTCTTCCACATTTAACCCAACCCCTCTGACGCTGCCAATGTTATTACGTCACAGCTTTAAAATGTGCATTTGAAGATTAAACAAAATATATGAGACTTTGAGAGTCAGAAAATAGGCTAATGTGTTTGATTCGTTGGGACTACATGTACATTTCAGTCATTTAGCAGACACTCTTATGCAGAATGACTAGGGTTAAGTGCCTTGCTCATCGACAGGTTTTTCACCAAGTCAGCTCAAGGATTTGAACCAATGACCTTTCGGTTAAAGGCCCAAAGCGCTTAATCGCTAGACTACCTGCCACCCTTAAGCTTTAAACCTGGACAATTTTCTCTCCAACAAGAGGGGTGTGAACAGTTTGTGTCATGAACAGTGCTTGTGCCCATAGAAATAGACATGGGTGGCCGCGAGATGTTCCCCAATGCTGGAAGGGGGGCCTGAGTGAAAAAGTTTGGGAACCCCTTCTCTACATGTGTTAGGTAGACTTTCTCCTCAGATTATCATTGGTATGGTATTAAGACTTTACAATGACTTGGGAAGTCAACTTGTAACACATTTGTTAGTCTGTAAAGCTTATTTCCTGCAATTCTATACATTTTGCCATTTGTCCGTTGGACTACCAGATGGTGAAGCGTGAGTCCAATGGTGACGAGCTTTATACCAAACCAGCCGATGCTTGGCATTGCGCATGGTGATCTTAAGCTTGTGTGCGGCTGCTCGGCTATGGAAACCCATTTCAGGAAGCTCCTAGGGAACAGCTCTTGTTGCTTCCAGAGGAAATTTGGAACTCAGTAGTGAGTATTGCAACCAAGGACAGATGATTTTTACGCGCTACATGCTTCAGCACTTGACGGTCCAGTTCTGTGAGCTTCTGTGGCCTGCCACTTCACAGCTTATCCTTTGCTGCTCCTAGACGTTTCCAATTCACAATAACGGCACCTACAGTTGCCAGGGCAACTCAAGCAGGGCAGAAATTTTATGAAATGAATTGTTGGAAAGGTGGCATCCTAGTATGGTGCCATGTTGAAAGTCACTAAGCTCTTCAGTAAGGCCATTCTACTGCCAATGATTGCATGGCTGTGTGTACGATTTTATACACCTGTCAGCAACGGGTGTGGCAGAAATAGCCAAATCCACTAATTTGAAGGGGTGTCCACATACTTTTGTAAATACAGTACCAGTCATTCAAGGATCTTCTTTATTTTTACCATTTTCTACATCGTAGAATAATAGTGAAGACATAAAAACAATAAAATAACACATATGGCATCATGTAGCAAACAATCAAATCAAAATTATTTTGAGATTTGAGATTTTTCTATATTATGGCAAGAACAGCTCAAATAAGGAAAAAATAAATGACAGTCCATCATTACTTTAAGACATGAAGGCCAGTAAATACGGAATATTTCAAGAACTTTGAAAGTATCTTCAAGTGCAGTCGCAAAAACCACCAAGTGCTATGATGAAACTGGCTCTCATGAGGACCGCACAGGAAAGGAAGACCCAGAGTTACCTCTGCTGCAGAGAATAAGTTCATTAGAGTTACCTGCACCTCAGATTGCAGCCCAAATAAATGCTTCACAGAGACACATCTCAACATCAACTGTTCAGAGGAGACTGCGTGAATGAAATTGCTGTAAAGAAACCACCACTAAAGGACACCAATAAGAATAAGAGACTTGCTTGGGCCAAGAAACACAAGAAATGGACATTAGACCGGTGGAACTCTGTCGTTTGGTCTGATAAGCACAAATTTGAGATTTTTAGTTCCAACCACTGTTGGTGAACGGATGATCTACGCATGTGTGGTTCCCACCGTGAAGCATGGAGGAGGAGGTGTGATGGTGTGGGGGTGCTTTGCTGGTGACACTGTGATTTACTTACAATTCAAGGCACACCTAACCAGCATTCTGCAGCGATACGCCATCCCATGGGTTTGCGCTTAGTGGGACTATCATTTGTTTTTCAACAGGACAATGACCCAAAACACACCTCCAGGCTGTGTAAGGACCAAGAAGGAGAGTGATGGTGCTGCATCAGAAGGCCACAATCACCTGACCTCAACCCAATTGAGAGGGTTTGGGATGAGATGGACCGCAGAGTGAAGGAAAAGCAGCCAACAAGTGCTCAGCATATGTAGGAACTCCTTCAAGACAGTTGGAAAAGCATTCCTCATGAAGCTGGTTGAGAGAATGCAAAGAGTGCAAAGCTGTCATCAAGATAAAGGGTGGCTACTTTGAAGAGTCTCAAATAAAATATATTTAGATTTTTTTAACACTTTTTTGGTTACTACATTATTCCATGTGTTATTTCATAGTGATGTCTTCACTATTATTCTACAATGTAGAAAATAGTCAAAATAAAGAAAAAACCCTGGAATGAGTAGGTGTGTCCAAACCTTTGACTGGTACACACACAAACATACATATATATATATATATATAGACACAAATATTGGGAGAGGGGGGACTACCCGCCCCCCAGCCAACCCCTCAGGCGCGCCCCAGAGTTTGGGAACCACTGACGTAGAGTACCAAAAACCTTTCTAAAATGAATTGACTTCAGGGAAAAGGTATATGCCACACACACACACACACACACACACACACACACACACACACACACACACACACACACACAGGTGGATTTGATTGAATTCACCCTTGGGAAGTGATAAATGAGCAATGAAAATAGAATTAGCAGAACTGTCATCTGTATGCTAAATGTTTACACTGAATCAGCCTCTATGATAAACACTGTATGACCACTATTGACCTGTTCTGAATGTTTTATTATGAACTGAACATGATGTATTGCATTTCTTCTCAGTCTATAGAATATTGACTACATGCAGTAAGAGTGAACTGCTAGAATGATTAAGGAACAATGTGGCTAAATGTAATACCATCAACAGATCTTTAGAAACTAAGGGTTTATTCGTTTCAAGCTTTAGGGGGAGGGGTTTGTATGGTAATGGGATGTATTGAATTGCCATACACCTGTCCGGCATCCAGACAGTCTCAGTAAGATTAATGCACACTCATGGAGTCTCAGACAGTAGTGTATGCTTGTCTTGCTGCAAGGGTTAGCTGCTGTGACTCAACATGCAATGACACCATAGCTCCTAGACAAAAGCACAATATTCCAACTAATCACTAATGTGCAACAAACAATGTTCCATAATAACAGCGTGTAAATGATTGATGTGATTGGATTGGTTATTTGCTCGTTATAAAGCCACTTCATTATAAAAAAATAAAAAAATATATATGTTCTGTCTGTCATGTCCGTCATTTAAATTAAGTTAAAAATAAAAAAAACATAAAACATCTAGAAAATGGCATTTCGATTGACATTTTGCGCACTGCACCTGTGGCTAGATAGCAATTATTCCTATTAGGCTGTTTGGCAAATGGAAAATTGTTGACCTGCGGTCATTTAAAATTCATGTCACACACATCTGTTCACAGACACTATGGTGGCACCCAGCAACCATCCAGGCGTTAACATGATGCCCAGCATAGGATACTATACAGTAGAAGCGCGCATCCTACCTTGCACGACCACTACCTCCGTATTGAAAGACACCTCTTTGTTTGAAGAGCTCGGAGTGGGTTCATCTCCCTCGAACAGTTGGTTCACCTCGCCCTGGATGTCTGACACGTTACGGCCGCTGTCGCTCTTGGAAAAGGCGGTCACGGTAAACCTCTGGCTCATGGTGTCTCCGGTGGTACCTCACAACCGTGAAACAAGCGGCGAGTCTTCTGCCTTGGCGGCGCACCCGTGGAGGAATTCACCTAGGATGCAGATGGAGACGCAGATCGAAGCTCCTGACAGCTGTTGAGAAGGCTGTACACCGAACCAAGTGATTGTCCTCGGTATCATTGACGATATCTCTATCCGCAACAAGTTTCCCTCTCTCTTGTCTTTGGAAACTGCGGCGTTTTGTTCGTTGATATGAGATATTGAATGACGAGAATAAGCTATCACATCAACCAGTGTCTGGAAACGGTTGTGCACCTGGGTCCTAAAGCCGGTGTGATATAGGTAAATAGATAGTATAGATAGCCATACCTTTTACCATGAATGACAATGTTCCCCTTGTGCGTCTAACCATGTGTAAACAATGCCACTTTTATAGTTATCTCCCTTATTGCCTATAAGTCATTTAATTTATAATGTAAAGAAATGAGAGGTGGTAATGAAGTATCCAATTTCTTGATAGGCTATGCAGTGCTTGAAATAAGAATGTTCCTACACTGAACAAAAATATACATGTGAAGTGTTGGTCAAATATTTCATGAGCAGCAATAAAAGATCCCAGAAATGTTCAATACGCACCAAAAGCTTATTTCTCTCAAATGTTGTGCTAAAATGTGTAACTTCCCTGTTTGTGAGCATTTCGCCTTGTCAAGATAATCCATCCACCTGACAGGTGTTGCATATCAAGAAGCTGATTAAACAGCATGATCATTACACAGGTGCGTCTTGTGTTGGGTACAATAAAATGTGCAGTTTTGTCACACAACAATGTCTCAAGCTTTGAGAGAGCGTGCAATTGGCATATTGACTGCAGGAATGTCCACCAGAGCTGTTGCCAGAGGATGTAATGTTCATTTCTCTACCATAAGCCGCCTCCAACATTGTTTTAGAGAATTTGGAAGAGAAATTTTCCAACCGGCCTCATAAAAGCAGACCATGTGTAACCATGCCAGCCCACGACATCCACGTCCGACTTCTTCACCTGTGGGATCTTCTGAGACCAGCCACCCAGACAGCTGATGAAACTATGGGTTTGCACAACCAAAGCATTTCTGAACAAATTGTCATAAACCGGCTCAGGGAAGCTCATCTGTGTACTCGTCGTCCTCACCAGGGTCTTGACTTGACTGCAGTTCAGCGTCATAACCGACTTCAGTGGGAAAATGCTCACCTTCGATGGCCGCTGAAGAAGTGTGCTCTTCACGGATGAAGCCCGGTTTCAACTGTACAGGGCAGATGGCAGACAGCGTGTATGGCGTTGTGTGGGTGTGTGGTTTGCTGATAGCAACGTTGTGAACAGAGGGCCCCATGGTGGCGGTGGGGTTATGGTATGGGCAGGCATAAGCTACGGACAACGAACACAATTGCATTTTATCGATGGCAATTTGAATGCACAGAGATAACGTGGCGGGATCCTGAGGCCCATTGTCGTGCCATTCATCCACCGCCATCACCTCATGTTTCACCATGATGATGCATGACCCCATGTCACAAGGATCTGTACACAATTCCTGGAAGCTAAAAATATCCCATTTCTTCCATAGCCTGCGTACTCAGCTGACATGTCACCCATTGAGCACGTTTGGGATGCTCTGGATCAACATGTACAACGGCGTGTTCCAGTTCCCGCCAATATCCAGCAACTTCGTACAGACATAGAAGAGGAGAAGGACAACATTCTACAGGTCACAATCAGCAGCCTGATCAACTCTACAGGAAGGAGTTGTGTCACGCTGCATGAGGCAAATGGTGGTCACACCAGATACTGACAGGTTTTCTGATCCATACTCCTACCTTTTTTAAAGGCATGTGACCAACATATGCATATCTGTAATCCCAGATATGTTGTCACATGTGCTCCCTCTCCGTCCTCTAGGTCACCAGGCTGCTCTTTATAGCGCACACCTGTCACCATCGTTATCCGCATCTGCACGTCATCAGACTCACCTGGACTCCATCACCTCCTTGATTACCTGCCCTTTATATGTCACTCCCTTTGGTTCCTTCCCTATATATGTCGCTCCCTTTGGTTCCTTCCCTATATATGTCACTCCCTTTGGTTCCTTCCCTATATATGTCACTCCCTTTGGTTCCTTCCCTATATATGTCACTCCCTTTGGTTCCTTCCCTATATATGTCGCTCCCTTTGTTTCCTTCCCTATATATGTCACTCCCTTTGGTTCCTTCCCTATATATGTCACTCCCTTTGGTTCCTCCCTTTGGTTCCTTCCCTATATATGTCACTCCCTTTGGTTCCTTCCCTATATATGTCCCTTTGGTTCCTTCCCTTTGGTTCCTTCCCTATATATGTCACTCCCTTTGGTTCCTTCCCTATATATGTCACTCCCTTTGGTTCCTTCCCTATATTGTCACTCCCTTTGGTTCCTTCCCTATATATGTCGCTCCCTTTGGTTCCTTCCCTATATATGTGCTCCCTTTGGTTCCTTCCCTATATATGTCACTCCCTTTGGTTCCTTCCCTATATATGTCTCTCCCTTTGGTTCCTTCCCTATATATGTCACTCCCTTTGGTTCCTTCCCTATATATGTCACTCCCTTTAGTTCCTTCCTTATATATGTCACTCCCTTTGGTTCCTTCCCTATATATGTCACTCCCTTTGGTTCCTTCCCTATATATGTCACTCCCTTTAGTTCCTTCCTTATATATGTCACTCCCTTTGGTTCCTTCCCTATATATGTGGCTCCCTTTGGTTCCTTCCCTATATATGTGGCTCCCTTTGGTTCCTTCCCTATATATGTGGCTCCCTTTGGTTCCTTCCCCAGGCTTTATTGTTTCTGTGTCATGGCTGTGCGTTTGAGTTTCTTGGTTTGTATTATGTTACGTTTATTTATTAAAACACTCCCTGAACTTGCTTCCCGACTCTCAAAGCACTTGTTACTCATGTGAAATCCATAGATTAGGGGATAATGAATTCATTCAAATTGACTGATTTCCTTATATGACGTGTGACTCAGTAAAATCTCTGAAATTGTTGTTTATATTTTTGTTCAGTGTATTTTCATAAAATAGTAGTGGAGGAAAAAGTACTGACTTGTCATACTTGAGTAAAAGTTTCGATACCTTAATAGAAAATGACTCAAGTAAAAGTCACCCGGAAAAATCTACTTGAGTAGAAGTCTAAAAGTATTTGGTTTTAAATATACTTAAGTATTAAATGTAAATGTAATTGCTAAAATACACTTAAGTATCAAAAGTTAAAGTATGAATAACAAAACATTCCTTATATTAAGCAAACCAGACACCACAATTGTCTTGTTTTATTAAATGTACGGATAGCCAGAGGCACACTCCAACACTCAGACATCATTTACAAACAAAGCATGTGTGTTTAGTGAGTCTGCCAGATCAGAGGCATTGGGGATGACCAGGGATGTTCTTTTGATAAGTGTGTGAATTTAACCGTTTTCTGTCCTGCTAAGCATTCAAAATGTAACAAGTACTTTTGGGTGTCAGGGAAAATATATGGAGTAAAAAGTACATTATTTTATTTAGGAATGTACTTAAGTAAAAGTAGAAGTAATCAAAAATATAAATAATAAAGTAAAGTACAGATACCCCAAAAAACGATTTAAGTAGTACTTTAAAGTGGTTTTACTTAAGTACTCTACACCACTGCCTATTCATACCAGTATAATAGTAATAATAATTATGTAGTATTATTAATATATGCATGTATATTAAATAATTGTATTAATATTAGTATTGTTACGGTAGTTAAGTCTGCCTTCGACCTACTCATTACCACAACTATAGAATAATGACTTTACCACAATGGAATCACATGACTAAATTTGAGGGAACGCCATGGGTAGAGGAACGTTTGCGTTGAATGGTTGTTGGGACTCGCGTGGAGCCTACCTTTTATGCAAGTTATGTTTTTATTCTCAAAATCGTTATGTGTAACGTTAATGTAGCCTACTCTGGAATATTTTGTAGTATTTTATTTTAACCTGAATTTGAAGCAGATTGACTGGGTCAATTTGCAGTGTGGACTTTGCACGGACATAAACGAAGTTGTGTAAGGTTTCGTTATTGAAAAATTACTTTTTCCAGAGCCTACGCCTTTTTAACGTTACGTTGTATCCTTTCTGCAGTTGTTGAATATAGCCTATATTTAATCCGTAGTCACAAAGGCTGGAATTGGAACAGAAGGCTGGAAGTACACAGACAATCTCAAAAAGTAAGGGTGTTTTTTTGTGAGTGACGTTTCAGTTTTGAGCAGTGAGTTTCGTCAACTAGGCCTACATCAGATATGTTAATTATGATGACGACGTAGCCTCAAATTGAGACGTTCTTGCTCAGCCGATGCCAAGGATCTCAACTCCATAATTATTTAATCCACGGAGTTGAGCGCAGACTATAGAGTTTTCAAACGAATCGTTCGAGTCACTATGCAGTCAATACGTCACAATCCGTGTACCCATGTTTGTCCTCTGTTGTTGCCTGCTTTGTTTCCTGAAACCGATACCTTTTAATAAAACGTTAATAAAATACAACCACCGACTCTTTCCTTGTTGAGATTCAATTGGCACATGCGCATTCCCGAGTTGCCATTTTAGAGCAACAGCAATTAGTAACTGTTGGTGGTTGTATTTGAATAACGTTTTATTATAAGGTTTTATAACAAATATATGGATTTCTGCAAACAAGGAAAGGCACACAAGAACAGAAGACAAACATAGGTACATGGTAAAGGTTTAAGAATTTACATTTTGAAGAATCGACTGCATAGCAACTCGGGAAGGAGTCGGATGTTCATTCTAAAAACTCTAGTCTGCATTTAACTCCGTGGATGAAGTCATTGTGAAGTTGAGGTACTTGGCAAGATCAGCCCTGACCTACTAGTGGGTCGATATGACATTGGTATTACACGTTTGAAATGCATGTAGTGGCCTAGTGGATATGACATTGGTATTACATATGTGAACATGAAATTGTAATAACGAGCCTAACATGCAAAATATATTTGAATGATGGTGACTTTGTAGTCAATTACCCTATCAGCATTATACATTGAATGTTGTTTAGTAACAGTAAATACATTTAGAATAAGACACCAGATAGATATATAGGTTACACTGAGAACTGTTTTGTTTGGAGAAGTGAAGTCTACCCACAACTTTTGTTACTGTGTTTTTATTTCCATACATTTTCATTGAATTCATTCAATATAGTATAATACTAAAGTATAGTATGGTATAATACTGTGGAACATTCCACAGTTTGTAACTACACCTTATAAGGATGTCTAATCATATGAAATATTTCCTCCCAATAGTGCATTTGGTGGTCCGACGATACAGGCCCTCCGACAAGGATGCTGTGTTAACCCTGTTCTGTGATGGCATCTTGGAGCACATCAACCCTTCTTTCTACAACGCCATTAGCAACCCTGTCAATGTGGGCATCGCCCTGTTCCTTTCTATGGCTGGGTACATGCTGGGAGGTGGGTCTACTCTCTGGGCCTTGCTGTCGGCTGGAGCCTGGGTAGGTCTGGTCTACTACTGCTGCAGCCAACTGTACGCTAGCTTCGTCAGAGAGAGGCTGCGCACGGACATGCAGGACATTCCAGGATGCTACCTGAGCCACCCAGACAACTGCTTCTGGGTGGCTGAGACTGAGGTCAACGGCTGGGTTGAGATTTTAGGTATGGTGGCCGTTGTGGCCAAAAAGGTGGTGGGCGGAAGAGACGGGGAGATGAGCGGTGAACTATTCAGGATGATTGTATCGTCGAAGTGTCGTCGGACAGGACTCGGTTCCAGGATGACCCAGACCGTTATTGACTTTTGTAAAGAGCGAGGGTTCTCTAAGGTCGTCCTGGAAACCAGTTCCACCCAGACTTCTGCAGTGGCCCTGTATAAGAAACTGGGCTTCTCACACATCCTGTCACACACCAAGACGTACTCTCCTGAATGGATGACAGTTATATCCCGAGTCACCATTCTGAAGATGGAAAAAGTCTTATAGGCCTTCTCATGCTTTTGTATAGTAATTGTTAAGACGTGCAACGTTTTGGTTCTGAAGCACAGATTAGATGTCTTTGAGACAAGAATTAGATGCAATACCGTAGGCCTATATTAGTAACTAGATCGAATAAGCAAAGGTATAAATATAAAATGAAATGGTATAATGTAGCCTATTGAAATATGTTTGAAAAACATGTATTTTCCCCATTTGGGTTTCACACTTGTGAGTTGCGACCCCCGCAAAACATTCTCATGGAAGGGGGGTTGGGAAACTGCTCTCTCATTGCCACCACCAGCTAAAGCGTTATCTCCCTAATTGTCTTCCCTATGACCCATGGCTCTCCAAACTTGTTCCTGTAGGTTTTCACTCCAACCCCACTTATAACTAGCATGATTAGGGTTTATCAATCAGCTAATTATTAGAATCAGGTGCACTAGATTAGAGTTGGTGTGAAAATCTACAGGATGTAGGTAGTTCTCCAGGAACCGAATTGGAGAGCCCTACATTTATGTATATTTATATATATATATATATATGACCTATATATATATATATATATATGACCTATATGTACTCTATATACTATATGACCAATATATTCAAGGACATTCAGAGACTTATTTGTCCCCCTACACCAAACGCGATCACGACACGCAGGTTAAAATATCAAAACAAACTCTGAACCAATGACATTAATTTGGGGACAGGTCGAAAAGCATAAAAAATGTATGGCAATTTAGCTAGTATTGCTAATTTGTCCTATTTAGCTAGCTTGCTGTTGCTAGCTAATTTGTCCTGAGATATAAACATTGAGTTGTTATTTTACATAAAATGACCAACCGAATCGTTTCTAGTCATCTCTCCTCCTTCAGGCTTTATCATCTTTGAACTTATATGGTGATTGGCATCTAAACGTTCATAGTGTTACCATGACTACCGGCAAAACATTTAGTCTTTCAATCACCCACGTGGGTATAACCAATGAGGAGATGGCACGTGAGTACCTGCTTCTATAAACCAATGAGGAGATGGGAGAGGCAGGACATCCAGCGCGATCTGCGTCAGAAATAGAAAGGAGTTCTATTTTAGCCCTTGGCAAAGCAGACGCTCGTTGGCGTGCGCAAGCAGTGTGGATGCAATAATTGAATAACATGGATTTCTAAATTTCATTTTGCAACGCTCGCGCACGCGATGTGTCCGGTCTGGTCAGCATGTGAGAGTCTTTAGGTGCCTTTTGGCAAGCAGGCTGTCATGTGCCTTTTACTTAGGAGTGGATTCTGTCTGGCCACTCTACCATAAATGCCTGATTGGTAGAGTGCTGCAGAGTCCTTCTGGAAGGTTTTCCCATCTCGAGGAACTCTGAGTGACCATTGGGTTCTTGGTCACCTCCTTGACCAAGGCCCTTCTCCCCTGATTGCTCAGTTTGGCCAGGCGACCAGCTCTAGGAAGAGTCTTGGTGGTTCCAAACTTCTTCCATTTAATAATGATGGACGCCACTGTGTTCTTGGGGACCTTCAATGCTGCAAAATTGTTTTGGTACTCTTCCCCAGATCTGTGCCTCGACACAATCCTGTCTCAGAGGTCTACGGACAATTCCTTCGACCTCATGGCTTGGTTTTTGCTCTGACATGCACTGTTAGCTGTGGGACCTTATATAGACAGGTGTGTGCCTTTCCAAATCATGTCCAATCAATTGAATTTACCACAAGTGGACTCCAATCAAGTTGTAAAAACAGGATACACCTGAGTTCTATTTCGAGTCTCATAGCAAACGGTCTGAATACTTACGTAAATAAGGTATTTCTGTTTTATAGTTTTAATACATTTGCAAAAATTTCTATAAACCTGTTTTCACTTTGACATTATGGGGTATTGTGTGTAGATTGATGAGGAACGGAGCAAAGTACAGAGATCCTTGATGAAAACCTGTTACAGAGTGTTCAGGACCTTAGACTTGGGTGAAGGTTCACCTTCCAACAGAACAATGACCCAAAGCACACAACAAAGAGAAACACGGGAGTGGCTTCAGGACAAGTCTCTGAATGTCATTAAATGTTCTCCTCATCCAAAATGACAGAGCTTGAGAGGATCTGCAGAGAAGAATGGGAGAAACTTCCCAAATACAGGTGTGCCAAGCTTCTAGTGTCATACCTAAGAAGATTCAAGGCTGTAATCGCTGCCAACAGTGCTTCAACAAAGTACTTAGTAAATGTGATATTTAATTTATTGATTTTAAATACATTTTTATAAATTTGCCAACATTTCTAAAAACCTGTTTATGTGTAGATTGACGAGGGGAAAAATGTTTTAATCCATTCTAGAATAAGGCTGTAATGTAACACAATGTGGGAAAAGTAAAAGAGGTCTGAATGCTTTTCGAATGCACCGTTTACTCTCAGAACAGCCTCAATTCGTTGGGGCATGGACTCTACAAGGGTTCGAAAGCGTTCCACGGAGATGCTGGACCATGTTGACTCCAATGCTTCCCACACTTGTGTCAAGTTCAAATCAAATTTATTTATATAGCCCTGCGTACATCAGCTGATATCTCAAAGTGCTGTACAGAAACCCAGCCTAAAACCCCAAACAGCAAGTAATGCAGGTGTAGAAGTTGGCTGAATATCCTTTGGGTGGTGGACCATTCTTGACACATACAGGAAACTGTTGAGTTTGAAAAACCTATCAGCGTTGCAGTCCTTGACACAGTTAAACCGCTGTACCTGGCACCTTCTACCATACGAACACGCTTACATTTTTTGTCTTGCCCATTCACCCTCTGAATGGCACACATACTTGTACACAATCCATGCCTCAATTATCTCAAGGCTTAAAAATCCTCCTTAATTCCTGCAGTCAAATGACCTAGTGACTCATGGGTGGAATGTATTTTTCATAATTGAACATTATTTGAAGTGTTTCTATGTCAAACAATTTTGTTAAATTTCAGTCTTCTGTGATGTATATACAGTGTAATATTGTGCTGCAAACAGGAAATGGAATACATTTCAACTCTATATCTGACATGGTACAGGTGTATTTTGTTAAAGCCCGTAACCATGAGTGTGAGGTGCATACATTTCAACTCTATATCTGACATGGTACAGGTGTATTTTTTTAAAGCCCATAACCACGTGTGTGAGGTGTATACTTTGGTGTCAAGGTAGATTTGTTTAAGACTACCAATAATCACTGTTTGTGACCCTGGTTTAGCCCATTGCAGTAAAAAATGTACCTGTCTCCGGTCTAAGACACTGCATCTCAGTGCAAGAGGCGTCACTACATACTGGTTCACTACATACTGGTTCGATTCCAGGCTGTGATTAGGAGTCCCATAGGGTGGGCCTAGCGTCGTCCGGGGTTTTGCCGGGGTCATTGTTAATAACAATTTATTCTTAATCTTCTTGCCTAGTTAAATAAAGGTTCAATGTAAAACATTTAAATAGTATGTTGTCAGTCTTGTCCCGTGTGCCTGAAGCCAATGCCAGCCAGATCACAATCTTGGTTTTAATGTCATCATCATCATTCACCAAAGAAGCCTAATTGAATCATAAATCACACAAAATTTGTGTTTTCTTGCTGTTGTTGGCAAGACTAGTCGTTAATTGAAACATGAAGTTTGAAGTACCCACCATAAATTTAAGCTTGAATGTATTGTTTGTCTAATAGTGAGACAGATTTTTCTCTCTGTTCGGCACTAACAGATTCTGGTGTATTACGAAGACTCACGGAGGGGTACTCAGTTTTCTCTGCTCTATATATAGTAGGCATTCATCATTTGACGCATATGGGAAACAATGGGAACTAATGGCTAGTCATTATAATAATTTTTAATAACTAATTTATTAACATTAATAAATTCAACAGTAATGTACAGGTTAAAGGAAATAATAAACAAAATAAAGGAAACACCAAGTGTCTTATAGGGCGTGGGGCAACCACGAGTTGCAAGAACAGCTTCAATGCACCTTGGCATTGATTCTACAAGTGTACACCATTCTCCCACGAGAAATTTGGTGTTTTGTTTATGGTGGTGGAAAATGCTGTCGCACGTCTTGCAGAATCTCCCATAATTGTTCAATTGGGTTGAGATCTGGTAACTGAGACACACACACACTTTAAACCCCCTATGCTCCTCTGAGACCCCTCTTTCAAAGTCACCGAGATCTCTTTGTATAGCCATGGTACCTGAAATAATGGGCAACTGGGCATGTTTACACTTGATCCAAAGCATGATGGGATGTTAATTGCTTCATTAACTCAGGAACCACACCTGTGTGGAAGCACCTGCTTTCAATATACTTTGTATCCCTTAATTACTCAAGTGTTTACTTTATTTTGGCAGTTCCCTGAACTATTAAAATCAAAAAGTAATATTCACACAAACTATCAAAATGCAAAAAGCAGAATAAAATGGATAACTTTGATAGTTTTACCTAAAAATATACTGAAGGATTCCAGTACATAAATATGTAGTCCTTGGTGTTTACGTAGTTCCTTCATATCTGAGCATTGTTTCAAAAAACAACTATGACTATCAAACTGATATACAGTGAATATATTTAATCTGATTTCAAATGGGATCAAGGATTCTGACTGGACCGTCAGAATCAGCAGTATCAGCACAGAGACCAAGGTATTGTAGACTCTCTGGTTCTCCTCTCCGTGCCTGTCTTCATCTCATCCTAAATGAGTATGGAACACATTTTAAGGGTCATTCGATTGAAGGTGCATGGTCAAAAAAACAAGACAATGGAAGTGATAATGCACAGACTGCTGACACTTACTGTTTTAATACACATGGATATGTGGTAGACGGCAGAGTTCTATCTCATTTCACAGGCGTCTCAAGAGTATGAGTGCTAATCAAGAATCAGCCCCCCCTGTCCATAATCTGATTTAATTTAATCTGATTTACCAGTCAAAACTGATCCAAGGTTAGCACTCCTGTGCAGTATATACTCTGAGACACATTTTGAATAGGGGTCTAGACAGGGTTGTGCTACCACATTTGGAGCCCCAGGGCACCGACCTCCGATTTCTTTTTGTTTGTTGTTGTGGAAATCAGCTAAAGTACTGCATTTCACCACATTTTGCCATGGTGCAGAGAGAAAACTGTAGTTTTATAATGGTATTCTATACATTTTGCCATGGTGCAGAGGGAAAACTGTAGTTTTATAATGCTATTCTACACATTTTGTCATGGTGCAGAGAGAAAACTGGAGTTTTATAATGCTATTCTACACATTTTGACATGGTGCAGAGAGAAAACTGTAGTCTTATAATGCTATTCTACACATTTTGCCATGGTGCAGAGAGAAAACTGTAGTTTTATAATGCTATTCTACACATTTTTTGAAAACATGCTATTCTACACATTTTGACATGGTACAGAGAGAAAACTGTAGTCTTATAATGCTATTCTACACATTTTGCCATGGTGCAGAGAGAAAACTGTAGTTTTATAATGCTATTCTACACATTTTGCCATGGTGCAAAGAGAAAACTGCAGTTTTATAATGCTATTCTACACATTTTGCCATGGTGCAGAGAGAAAACTGTAGTTTTATAATGCTATTCTACACATTTTGACATGTTGCAGAGAGAAAACTGTAGTCTTATAATGCTATTCTACACATTTTGCCATGGTGCAGAGAGAAAACTAGTTTTATAATGCTATTCTACACATTTTGCCATGGTGCAGAGAGAAAACTGTAGTTTTATAATGCTATTCTACACATTTTGCCATGGTGCAGAGAGAAAACTGCAGTCTTATAATGCTATTCTACACGCTTTGTCATGAGGCTAAGTGAAAATGTTGCCGTTTTAAAGCTAATTTCCTGCAATTCTACACCTCCCAGGGTTGTGGGCCCCTTGGAGGTCGGGGCCTGAGTGCTTATGCAATAGTAGAGGAGATTTGTCTTGATTGTGTCATGCTTGACTACATTATTATGGGGAGATTACAGCAATTAAGCTGGGCAGTGTTGGTTACAGGCACAATAAGACTATGTGAATTAGACCTGGGTTCAAATACTATTTGAAATCATTGCAAATACTTCAGCTGTGCTTGATTGAGTTTGCAAACCCCGCCCACCTGGCACTCCAGGCAGATCTAAGCAAATGTTGAAAGTATTTTAAGACTTCAAATAGCATTTGAACCCAGGTGTGATGTGAAAGTGGTTAACGTACACAGCATAGCCAGTCCTCTTGCTCCACAGTGGCTAACACTGCCTCATTCACTCTATGATAGAGCTGTTCTCCCTCTGGTGTCTGAAAGGTGAAGAGTCCCTCTCCAGTGTCACACATCCTGGGGAAAATACAGTTTACCATTCATTCTGTGAATGGCCTATGAAAAATTAATTTGGTACAGACTCCCAATAGTTACTTACACTTTCAAAAAACGATCATAAATAAACATTAGCAAATATTTCTAAGCATTACAATCCACAAGAATTATAAAGCATATAATTGCTTATTCACTAAAGATATTATTTTGTGTAATCCAGCAATGTTTCATAATCTTAAATAACACTTTCACTTTCTCTTGAGGACCTCTGACTGGTCAATGGGCTGGATCGGTATCAACCATCTTACTTTCACCTATTAAGTCATTTCAGATCAGCTGTTTCAGAGCAGTGGTCACTGGTAATGGAGTAGAGCAGAGTGAAGTCCATTGGAGGTTTGGGCTTTTTCCAAATGATCTCTCCTTCTTCCTAAGTATGCACTAATCACTTCTCTTCAATGATTAGAAATTAAATGACTGGTATAGTAAATATATCTATTCCCAGTAGCCCATGTCCAAAGAGTCCCAGGACAGGGTATGAACCCTGCATCAATCCTACCCCTAGCAGTATACTGTACACACCTCTTGGTCTATGAGGTCACTTATGTATTTAGATGTATGATGTACGGCTCAACATAGAGTATCCAATAGGAAGACAGCTACAAACTATGTTGACTTGGTTATACAGTATATACATTACATTGGTTAATAAAATTCTTATGATGTGGTTTTATACCCAGATCCTCACCTCCCAGCTTCAAATGTGAACCAGTTTTGACCCCGACCGTAACGGCGAAGTGACCGCAGTGGCCAGGATGTGATTTTGAGACCAGGGTTCTGGGTGTCCCACAGCAAGAGAGTGTCACAAGTGATCTGTAGATTACATTCCCCACTGAAATCCATACACTGTGATGGCTTCATGAACACGTGGAACTGCTCTGGAAAAGAGAACAGAATACATTGATAAGCCAGAGACAAGGTGCGATATGTGATATTTATTTTGGTAGTTTAAACTAATTAAATTGAACAATGTTACTTACATTATGTAATTTATAGTTTCAAAATGTGGTTAAATATTTAGAGCTCCTATGAATGTGAGTGCTTTTTTTCTCTTTTCGAGCCCCGTCCCTCAGCTTTATGTCACGCCAAGTGTAGTCGGCTTGTTGTTTTTCAGATGAAAGATTGGGCCTTTAAAGCATGTTGCTCATATTTTTTGACCCATTTATTTAAAGCATTTGATCAGTATAGTAGCTTGTGTCATTGCTGGAGTATTATACGAACGTGGTCTATACCTCTGTGATCTCGATGTAGGCTCATGTTAAATAGGACTGGCTCCTCCAAGGGCAGGTCAGTAATTTTAGTCTCCAGACATTCCATTTGTAGCACATTGCACCATTCTTTGGCGTCCAACTCTGTTGAGAGTTGTTGAACGAAACGCTTTTAGAATGTGTTATACTTGTAAATCATTTCAATTTGTAGTTAGTTGTGTTGACAAAATAAATTAGTTCAATTCAGTTCAATTCAATACAACATTAAGTTGATGTTTCCCCAGACTCACCTGAATCACATGCAAAAACCTTTGGTGAGTCATCATTGAATGTCAGAACCACAGCGTGTTTCTTTTTATCCCGTGGGGGTCTGGTAACATTTCTTATTTTTGTGAGGTCTGTCACCTGAAAGAATATAGGACACATGACACAATATTGGCCCAGTTTGTTGCTCCCTAAAGTGGCCTTCAATAATAACACTTTCATTATATAACAACAACCCTTCAACCAACACAGTCTTTATCAGATTGTTGAAACTATAGAATTACCCATAGAACGTTTAATAGGATCTCTGTGGTTGAAACATAGTCATTTCATCTCTACAAAGCCACAAAGTTATATGTCAATTTAAGCTCACGGCAAACAAACAGTGAGCAAATCTTCTTTATACTTCTAAATATATATCTCTTCTCATTTTGTTATCGAGACCATGTGGTACATTTGAGTGTGCAATGACTCTCATTTTCACAAATCAACAAAATAACCACAACTCTCGATGTTATTGATAATCATGGGGGGGGGGGGGTACACCACTCCAGGATTTCAGTTTGATTGCTTACTTTCTGGTGACATTGGCAGTTAGCCGCCTGTTCATTTGAGAACCTCTCCAATCTCTTGGGTCCTTTACTGGAGTCTCTTCTTAGAACAAGCCAGAACCTCCGATAGATCTGGACAAAAGAGAGAATGATTGAGAAAAGAGTTCATCCACGTTGGGTCCAATGACTTGGTCTGAGGCTGGTTTGAAAACAGGCACTTACCCATAAATGCTTGCTGCGAAAATACACATATCCCTGTTTAACAATGTCATTAAAATACAAATCCATTGCTTGAACCCACCATCAGACAGTCGCTTGGGAGAAACTGGCACACAGAAGTCCCTTTGCTCTCTCTTTATCATGTGTCTCCTCCCGTCTCTGATTTGACAATACAACGCAGTGTAACGCAGGAGTAACGCTATAGCCCAATGCTCATGGGTCTATTATGGGACTGGTCTCCTTGTGATGTAGATAGTATGGGTGAGGCAGTTGGGGTGGGGGGGGCAGACGAGGGAGAGAGTGAGAGAGGGGGAGAGAGAGTGAGAGACAGTGAGTCTGAAGTTTATATTCGGTAGGGAAGGATCTCGTCCAAAGAACCAGGATTCTCACAGGACCTCTACTTAGTAGCCTGTCAACCTTGAGACTTAAATATAAACACAAATAAATATATCCTCGATCAAACCCTGTCTCTGCCTGTTTTCCTATTTAAGTGAATCGTGTTAGAAGCAACTCTTCCAACCGTTACTACGGTACACTCTAGCCTCCTTCATTTCAACTCTGGACCTAGAAGCCAGTTCCACTGCTGTTTATTATTATTATTATTATTATTATTATTATTATTATTTCCCCCTAACCCTACCACCCCTCCCTTAATTGGAGTAAACGGATGGACAACAACATCTAGGCTTCTACTTCCAGCTTATACATACTATATTCATATTACGGACACAGTATATTTTACATTAGTTATCTTTTGTTTGTTTTTAGTCCAATCCTTCAGCTACCCTCAACCCCTCCCATCTATCTCTGAAGACCATCTCGTTTTCTATTTGCCATATATTTTTCAACTGTGCTGTGATGTTTCACAAAAGTTCTGAACCTTTCTATTCTCATAGTTTCTACATTTCAACATTGTAATTTAAAGAAACATTTTTTTCTAAGAGTATTATATTATCGATCGATTAACTTTCAGATGACCCAACAGCGCTATTTGTAGAGTTAACTCCAGGTAAATCTTGCAATTCTTCAGCCATTCCTGAACGTGCGACCAAAAACAAGCTACATTTGGACAGTACCAAAACAAATTATCTAGTGATTCTGTCTCTTTATAGCAAAATCTGCAGAGCTGTGATGGTTGTATCCCCCATATATACAGTTGCAGTCAAAAGTTTGGACACACCTACTCACCTCCAAGCTGTTTAAGGGCTATTTGACAAAGAAGGAGAGTGATGGAGTGCTGCATCAGATGACCTGGCCTCCACAATCACCGACATCAACCCAATTGAGATGGTTTGGGATGAGTTGGACCACAGAGTGAAGGATTAACAGCCAACAAGTGCTCAGCATATGTGGGAACTCCTTCAAGGCTGTTGGAATAGCATTCCTCTTGAAGCTGGTTGAGAGAATGCCAAGAGTGTGCAAAGCTGTCATCAAGATAAAGGGTGGCTACTTTGAAGAATCTCAAATATAAAATATATTAAGATTTGTTTAACACTTTTTTTTTTACTACATGATTCCATATGTGTTATTTCATAGTTTTGATGTCTTCACTATTATTGTACAATGTAGAAAATAGTACAAATAAAGAAAAACCCTTGAATGAGTAGGTGTGTCAAAATTTTTGACTGGTACTATATATAAGAATTTTGCATAATCATTTAAATTGAAAAACTGTGTCCCCACTGCCTTTTTCCATTGTTCTCCTCCAGTCAGGGACCGATTTAGACCTGGGCCACCAATTCATTATCAGGTAGAACAGAAAAACATCATGTTCCAGACCTCATAGGGTAACAACCTATTCAGCCCTTTCCCGAACAGGATTACACCTAATGCAGACTTCGACTATGATCTAATATGTTATCCTTGTTTTGAACAGGATTACCCCTAATGCAGACTTCGACTATGATCTAATATGTTATCCTTGTTTTGAACAGGATTACCCCTAATGCAGACTTCGACTATGATCTAATATGTTATCCTTGTTTTGAACAGGATTACCCCTAATGCAGACTTCGACTATGATCTAATATGTTATCCTTGTTTTGAACAGGATTACCCAGACTTAATGATCTAATATGTTATCCTTGTTTTGACTAATGCAGACTATGATCTAATATGTTATCCTTGTTTTGAACAGGATTACCCCTAATGCAGACTTGCATGATCTAATATGTTATCCTTGTTTTGAACAGGACTAATGCAGATCTAATGATCTAATATGTTATCCTTGTTTTGAACAGGATTACCCCTAATGCAGACTTCAGGACTATGATCTAATATGTTATCCTTGTTTTGAACAGGATTACCCCTAATGCAGACTTCAGACTATGATCTAATATGTTATCCTTGTTTTGAACAGGATTACCCCTAATGCAGACTTCGACTATGATCTAATATGTTATCCTTGTTTTGAACAGGATTACACCTAATGCAGACTTCGACTATGATCTAATCCTTGTTTTATGTTATCCTTGTTTTGAACAGGATTACACCTAATGCAGACTTCGACTATGATCTAATATGTTATCCTTGTTTTGAACAGGATTACCCCTAATGCAGACTTCGACTATGATCTAATATGTTATCCTTGTTTTGAACAGGATTACCCTAATGCAGACTTCGACTATGATCTAATATGTTATCCTTGTTTTGAACAGGATTACCCCTAATGCAGACTTCGACTATGATCTAATATGTTATCCTTGTTTTGAACAGGATTACCCCTAATGCAGACTTCGACTATGATCTAATATGTTATCCTTGTTTTGAACAGGATTACCCCTAATGCAGACTTCGACTATGATCTAATATGTTATCCTTGTTTTGAACAGGATTACCCCTAATGCAGACTTCGACTATGATCTAATATGTTATCCTTGTTTTGAACAGGATTACCTTCGACTATGATCTAATAATGCAGACTTCGACTTATGATCTAATATGTTATCCTTGTTTTGAACAGGATTTAATGCAGACCGACTATGATCTAAATGTTATCCTTGTTTTGCAGACTAATGCAGACTATGATCTAATATGTTATCCTTGTTTTGAACAGGATTACCCCTAATGCAGACTTCGACTATGATCTAATATGTTATCCTTGTTTTGAACAGGATTACCCCTAATGCAGACTTCGACTATGATCTAATATGTTATCCTTGTTTTGAACAGGATTACCCCTAATGCAGACTTCGACTATGATCTAATATGTTATCCTTGTTTTACACACACAGTCATCCATACAATAGATATTTTCAGACCACATGTCATTCCAACTCGCCAATGAAATGAGAAAATAAACTCTGCACATTCCTTTACACATGCTTGAAATGAGTGAATGAGGACTATCAATGCAGTATTACTTATAGTTATTCTAAAAACAGCCCATTATACTCAGGCATATGTCTATGGGGCGTGAGGTTCACAAAGTCCTATTTAGTAAGGCAGGGTCATCAATTGCTAAGGCTAATTCAAGACCTGTGGCCTCTTGCTACCACTACTGCCAACGTCAGCTAACTGCGGGAAACATTTACACACATACCGATGACACGGGCAGTCGTGTGACGTGTATAAACAGCATTGATACCATGCACTCAACAACTCTTAAAATATAGACTTTTCAGTCTGACTTTAAACAAACTATAACTTATAAAGGCCTTATGAAGCTTCATAGTCCTTTATAAGGCCTACATAGATGCTTCACAAATCATTTATTAGGACAATGAACATACAAATCATTAAAATCCAGACAGGAAATATTTACACAAGAAGCAATCTAATATCACACAGTCAAAACTCTCCGTCGTTTAGTAAAGTTCACCATTCTGCGATTCTCTGTATATGAACCCAAGCTTAGCAAAGCCCGGATATATGATATTAAAACTTGAAACTAAGAACGGATAGTTTACATCTGTTAATCAATTATTTGTATGGCATCTACGTAGGCTTTATAAAGGGCTTATGAAGTTTTTATCTAGCTGAAATGTATGCACAATGATGATGGGAACACATCATAGGCTAAATTAATTAAAAAACTATTAGTATGTATTAGCAGCTAGTCATGAAGTCATAGGCTCTGACCAGCCTCTCTTCTAGCCTGCTTCCCATTAGGCTTTTTGAGTACGCCAGAATAGGAAAGGAGTCGTTGATGGTCTATTCTCCCAAAGGAGCAATGCGCCTAAACGTGTAAGCAGGAAAGTAAGAATAGGACATTTTGTAGTATGTGACATTTCTTAACTTTGAGTCAGGATGCCACACGCTCATTTCTGCTTTTCATCTAGTATGTATTTTTCAATATACCTAATTACCACTTTTTTTGCAAGGAAAACTATTTCACTTTTGTTGTACGCAATTATAGGTCATATTTCATAGAAATATGGAGACACTAGACAGCTACTTTACTAGAATGTTCTAAAAATAGTATGTAGTTTGGTTAATAGGGGGCGGCAGTGTAGCCTAGTGGTTAGAGCATTGGACTAGTAACCGAAAGGTTGCAAGTTCAAATCCCTGAGCTGACAAGGTACAAAATCTGTCGTTCTGCCCCTGAACAGGCAGTTAACCCACTGTTCCTAGGCCGTCATTGAAAATAAGAATTTGTTCTTAACTGTCTTGCCTAGTAAAATAAAGGTATTATAATATTATTAATAATAATAATATTTTAGTAAGCAGTAGGCTAGTAGTCATAGGATTATTTATCTGTACTTCCTCTTCCATTAGTTATTGTACCTGACTCAAAATTACAATGTATGTTGACTGATAAGGATCCAACTAGTTAATAAAGAGCTATGTTAAGATGATCGTACCATGGTGATCACACCTTATTCATGCCACCCTGCATCCCACTACTGGCTTGCCATTGAAGCTAAGCAGTGGTTGGACCTGATCAGTCCACGGATGGGAGACCAGGTGGTGTTGTTGGAGGGCCAGTAGGAGGCACTCTTTCCTCTGGTGTAAAAATAAACAATAATCCCAATGCCCCAGGTCAGTGACATTGCCTTGTGTATGGTGCTGTCTTTCAGGAGGAATCTTTTATTGTAAGACTAGGGGTGTTAACCCTGGTGTCCTGGGTAAATTCCCCATCTGTCCCACATGGCCACCTAATCATCCCCAGTTTCCAATTGGCTCATTCACCCCCCATCCCCTGTAATTATTCCCCAGGTTGTTGCTGTAAATTAGAAGGTGTTTTCAGTCAATTTACCTGAAAAAACAAGGGTTAATTTAATTATGCCTCTGATACACCAGTCCTCTGACTTTCACAGGACCGCATAGTGACCAGCCCAGGTTTCAAATAGTATCCTGCGTTGTGTTTGCCTGGAGTGTCAAATGTGCTGGGACGGTTCCGCTGTCCACTGAGCCAGGCAAGCTCAATTACTCTAGACTACATCACTTTCAACAGCTTATACTCTTATTATGCATAGCCTTATACTCTTATTATGCATAGCCTTGTACTCTTATTATGCATAGCCTTGTACTCTTATTATGCATAGCCTTGTACTCTTATTATGCATAGCCTTATACTCGTATTATGCATAGCCTTGTACTCGTATTATGCATAGCCTTGTACTCTTATTATGCATAGCCTTGTACTCTTATTATGCATAGCCTTGTACTCTTATTATGCATATTATGCATAGCCTTGTACTCTTATTATGCATAGCCTTGTACTCTTATTATGCATAGCCTTGTACTCTTATTATGCATAGCCTTGTACTCTTATTATGCATAGCCTTGTACTCTTATTATGCATAGCCTTGTACTCTTATTATGCATAGCCTTGTACTCTTATTATGCATAGCCTTGTACTCTTATTATGCATAGCCTTGCCTCTTATTATGCATAGCCTTGTACTCTTATTATGCATAGCCTTGTACTCTTATTATGCATAGCCTTGTACTCTTATTATGCATAGCCTTGTACTAGCCTTGTACTCTTATTATGCATAGCCTTGTACTCGTATTATGCATAGCCTTGTACTCTTATTATGCATAGCCTTGTACTTATTATGCATAGCCTTGTATTATGCATAGCCTTGTACTCTTATTATGCATAGCCTTGTACTCTTATTATGCATAGCCTTGTACTCTTATTATGCATAGCCTTGTACTCTTATTATGCATAGCCTTGTACTCTTATTATGCATAGCCTTGTACTCTTATTATGCATAGCATTGTACTCTTATTATGCATAGCCTTGTACTCTTATTATGCATAGCCTTGTACTCTTATTATGCATAGCCTTGTACTCTTATTATGCATAGCCTTGTACTCTTATTATGCATAGCCTTGTACTCTTATTATATAGCCTTGTACTCTTATTATGCATAGCCTTGTACTCTTATTATGCATAGCCTTGTACTCTTATTATGCATAGCCTTGTACTCTTATTATGCATAGCCTTGTACTCTTATTATGCATAGCCTTGTACTCTTATTATGCATAGCCTTGTACTCTTATTATGCATAGCCTTGTACTCTTATTATGCATAGCCTTGTACTCTTATTATGCATAGCCTTGTACTCTTATTATGCATATGTACTCTTATTATGCATAGCCTTGTACTCTTATTATGCATAGCCTTGTACTCTTATTATGCATAGCCTTATTATGTACTCTTATTATGCATAGCCTTGTACTCTTATTATGCATAGCCTTGTACTCTTATTATGCATAGCCTTGTACTCTTATTATGCATAGCCTTGTACTCTTATTATGCATAGCCTTGTACTCTTATTATGCATAGCCTACTCACAAAGCAACAAATTACATTTGTTTTGAGTTTAGCTCCACACGCATTTCAGGTGAATGACACTTGGCAGCGGTCCAAAGCAAAGACCATGTTGAGAAACCGAGGTTAAAGTTACTCTCACCTTTGTTATAACACTTGCCAATGTTTTTGTGTGCTTTACGTCAATGCTTTAAGTTCAAAACTTGTGAAATAGCAGAACATGAGGAAAATATTGAATCTGTGTCAATCAGGTGGTGACAGACAGTCCCTTTTGGGAAAACACATACCGTAAACATGCTGCATGTGTACACAGTGCGATATTTTTAATGGGGAATTTTTTATTTTTTTTGGCAATCTGGTTCTCTTAGACTGGGACTTTAGTCAAATATCATGATAGGTGAACACACTTTACTTAAGAGGCCACCAATAAGGTCACACATACAGTGTTGTGCAGTCATGCTTCAAATACAGTATCTCCATTATATGTAGTAAAAAAGACAAACAATACATTTTTCACTTGCGGTGTTATGAATCTCAAAAAGGCATGTTAACCCTCATAACATATTTTACATAAATATATTACCAACTGGAGACATTTTGAAACCTAGAAGAAGCTATTGGAAAAACTAACAATCCTAGCAAAATGTCCACTTAATTCTTATCAAAACATCATTAGACATGTACAATAATAAAAATTAAGAAAACAAAGCAGTTAATTTGCATATTCTGTTAAACGAAAATCTACATTTCCCCTTAAATAATGTTGCAGCTTTTTTTTCAAAGTTCAATCCACATTAGTACTAAAAAGCAGATGATATTCTAGTACCATTTTGTTTTTTTATAATATTTTTTGTAAATATAGATCTTGCCATATTTCTGTGGTAAAAACGACTGCCATTTAAAGGGGTGGTACACCAACATTTTAAATATACTGCAGTTTATTGAAAGAAAAGTGATAAATTAATTGATCCTGCTAGACAATTACCAAAAATATGGCTTTGTTTCTTATTTTTATTTACTTACCCTACAGCCAGCATTATCATTGCTGCGAGTCAAGTAATGGGGGTTGTATAGGTCTATTGCAGGATGCATCAAAAAGCCTGGGCAAATCCTGAAAGTCACGTCAAACCAAATGTTATAGCAACCCAAATACTATAATACGTTGCACATATAGAATATTGTAGGATATTATAGAAATTCTGGTATTTATATAACATTTCCTGTAGAATAACTATTTTTCAGGGGGAGATACACACTAATACAGCACAATGTGTACATTTACATTTACATTTAAGTAATTTGGCAGACGCTCTTATCGAGAGCGACTTGTACATTCAGAGGGTAGCTGGTTTACAGTTCTACCAACTATTCATATCCCTGACAGACTTTAATGAGGTAATTGTGATTATACCAAGGTCATGCCTAGTTATAACCAGTTATAACCATAGGAGAGTACACAAGGTGCTTCATTTCTGCAGGTCACTGATACAGGTCAAAATGACCCCAAAGGACATGCATTTTTTTAAAAGTCCATATTGATACAGAAACACTAAACAATGATATTGATTCATTAAGAACAAGTTGATTGACAAAGTCATGAAAAATTGGAAGTATTTCATAAATCACCTTTGGGCTACATATCATGCTTTTTTAACCCTCATACTACCTACCGACTGGAGTCATTTTGAGGCGTATTTCTGATCATTATATGATGCTACAACTATATTATAATGATAATACTATCACATTACTACATAAATATTCTTACTATTTCATTATTACTACATGTCTACTGCATCATTTTCTTTCCTGTATCACATTTATTGATTTACAGTAGCATGTCTTCTTGAATTTCCTGTTGTACTCTACTTTTAGCACCCATGTATACTGAAATAAAACGAAACTAAATTAAAACATTATTGTAGACTACAGATTCATAATATTTTCATAATGTCAACAGAAATAATGTAATAGGAAATGACATTATTCAGTCCAAATCAGTTTCTTCTTGTGATACAAGACATCGCGTGACATGACTTGAAGTATATGTTTTGAACAGTAGATGGCAGAAGTACACTATTTTAAATATCCAGCTGTGCATTTCAAATCAGTGTATTTCAAATCAGTGTATTTCAAATCAGTGTATTTCAAATCAAAGGACCATAATAGAGTACTTGCAGCTTTGGGCAATGAATAACAGGTAGACATTACAATGAATAACAGGTAGACTACAATGAATAACAGGTAGACATTACAATGAATAACAAGACATTACAATGAATAACAGGTAGACATTACAATGAATAACAGGTAGACATTACAATGAATAACAGGTAGACATTACAATGAATAACAGGTAGACATTACAATGAATAACAGGTAGACATTACAATGAAAAACAGGTAGACATTACAGGTAATAAAAGGTAGACATTTCACATTTTGTATTGGTGATCTTTCTGCATAAGCATTTGAAGTAAAGTGAAATTAAATATATTTGAATATGATTCAATATAGTCAATATTTTTCCACACTGCAAAAGTATCCGTAAAGGATCCCAATTGGTTTAAAACAGTTTAATATATTTTTCTTATCAATAAGACTGTAAAACAGAAGTTATATAATTGTGTGAGCCTGGTCTAGTGGTATCTGCTGACTTGCGATCACACATTGCATGGGTTTAAACCAAGGATGTATATAAACCCTGTATTGGCCATTGAGAGGCTTTGAAGCCACCGGTCGGCCATATTGGCACCCGCCAGTAGGAGAAGTCCTCCATAGGAATGAATGTGATTCTATAGTATTTCAATGAAATGTTTCAAGGACAAAATGACATGTATTTAACTATTTATTTTGTAGTGGGGACAGTAACGTTAGTAATGTTTAAAAAAAAGTATTACTTGAAGGTAAGTGTTTTCATACATATATTTTAATGTTTAGTTCACATACTATAATTTATAAGTATGCATTAAGATGTAATAGAATAAACGTGACAAAAAAAGAATGACGTAAAGTGAATTTCTATTGCTTCCAAACTATTCCTCACAGTGCTCCCTATCAGTCATCTAGAGTATAATATCAATGATGGTTTTAAACAATACCTGCGTTTTTATATGTGTATTCCTCTCTCTCTCCCCTCTTTAAAAGACGTTATGTCAATAAGGTACATGCAAATGCTATAGTATACTACCCGAAATACACTCAATTTCCAAAGCAGAAATTAACAATATTACCACTTTTCAGCAGATGATTTATTTCAGACCATTAATATCAGATTAGTAAAACCAAACATTTACAGTGAGATAAACTTACGAAATTATAATAAACCGCTCCTTGTAATAAAGACAACTGTACCACATAACTGAATGGCAGAGGGGGGCTGTGTATGCTGAGATATAATCTCCATGACATGTTTTGTTGTCAGACTACAGCTGTACTATGCTGTGTGGATAGTTGATATATCTGATGCTGGTGTTACTGAACAGCAGCCCTGAGCTGAGCACAAGAGCCAGTAAGATTACCATATGGTGCATTCCATGACATTTTCCACACACAAATATGATGATATACCAACGTCAGACATTATTAGGTCCTTAGTTTTTGTGTGTAGCTATGATACAGTTGTATTAATCTTAAATCATATTCTGCAAAGTAATTTCAAACATGAACATTTCTGCAACAAAAACAGAAAGTGGATTAAATATATAAAGAATTGTATGAATATATTCTAAGAACTACTAGTGTTCCATGTAGGCCTACATCATGTTGACACTATAATTGCACTTTATACACAATGAAAAATAAACACAAGTATATAATTTACCATAAGAACACAACTTATACAAAAGTCATAATTTCATGAATATATTTGACACAAGAACAGTTATGTAAGATTAGTGGGCAGTAAGTACAGCTGCTGTATCGTACAAGTGACAGTGATCAACAAGTAGACTGTCATATTTAATCGTTTAAATATATTTATATTAGTTTGAGGTATATTGGACAGGATTACAGAAATATGTATTTATATCTGAAATAGTTATTTGTTATTTACAGAGCAGCAATATGTGGAGTCTCTCGGGACGTTCAGGCCCACAACTCCTGTTGTGAAGTTCAAATGGGCTGTATTTGATCTGTTCAAGAAAAAAATAACATATGGAATCAAATTTAACATTTAAAAACATGCTGATATGTTTCCTGACTGTTTGCGAGTTTAATGTAACTTTTTTTGTGTTACATACATTTGAGATTTGTTATATATACACAGTACCAGTCAAACGTTTGGACACACTTACTCATTCAAGGGTTTTTCTTTATTTATATTGAATAACAGGTAGACATTTACAATGAACAACAAGACATTACAACGATTTAAGTTTTAGTATATGGATGATTTTGAGGTCTAGTCAAGAGCGAGGTTTATTCTCACCTCATCGTCTGATGAAAGCCACAGGGAGTTCACGGCTGGGAACCAGCAACCCGGAATGGATAGCATCAACTGGTTCACAATCTGTCGCCACAACTTCATAATCCCTGACCACCTTATAGAAAGAGGGGAAAAAAAGAGCAATCGTTAGATAAGGAAGGGCATGTAAAAACAACATCAGTATCAAATGAGGTAAGAGTCACATGGTGAAATAAAAATATTTTTCACATTTGAAACCCATTGTAGGACAACGTCTTCTTGGAACAATGTATATGCAGTGTGTTCAGAAATTATTCAGACCCATTGACTTTTTCCACATTTTGTTACATTTCAAACTTATTCTAAAATGGATTAAACTGTTTTTCCCCCCATCAATCTACACACAATACCCCATAATGACAAAGCAAAAACAGGTTTTTAGAAATTTTGCAAATTAGGTTAGATGGGGATCGTCGCTGCACAGCAGTTTTCAGGTCTCTCCAGCGATGTTCGATCGGGTTCACGTCTGCGCTCTGGCTGGGCCACACAAGGACATTCAGAGACCCGAAGCCACTCCTGTGTTGTCTTGGTTGTGTGCTTAGGGTCGTTGTCATGTTGAAAGGTGAACCTTCACCCCAGTCTAAGGTCCTGAGCGCTCTGCAAGAGGTTTTCATCAATGATCTCTCTGTACTTTGGCTCGTTCATCCGTCCCTCTATCCTGACTAGTGTCCCAGTCCCTGCCCCTGAAAAACATCTCCACGGCATGCTGCCACCACCATGCTTCACCTCAGGGACGGTGCCAGGTTTCCTCCAGACGTGATGCTTGGCATTCAGGCCAAAGAGTTCAATGGTTTTATCAGACCAGAGAATATTGTTTCTCATGGTCTGCATCCTTTAGGTGCCTTTTGGCATTCTCCAAGCAGGCTGTCATGTGCCTTTCACTGAGGAGTGGCTTCTGTCCGGCCAATCTACCATAAAGGCCTGATTGGTGGAGGGCTGCAAGGAAGGATGTTCCACAAACTCTGGAGCTCTGTCAGAGTGACCATCGGGTTCTTGGTCACCATGCTGACCAAGGCCCTTCTCCATCAATTGCTCAGTTTGGCCAGGTGGCCATCTCTAAGAAGAATGATGGAGGGCACTGTGGTACCTCTACACAATCCTGTCTCGCAGCTATACGGACAATTCCTTCGCCCTCAATGCTTGTGTTTTGCTCTGACATGCACTGTCAACTGTGGGACCCTAAATAGACAGGTGTGTGTGCCTTTCCAAATCTTGTCCAATCAATTTAATTGACCACAGGTGGACTCCAATCAAGTTGTAGAAAAATCTCAACAATTGTCAATGGAAACAGGATGGACCTGAGCTCAATTTCGAGTCTCATAGCAAAGGGTCTGAATAACCATTTGCGAAAATGTCTAAACATCTTGTTTTTGCTTTGTGATTATGGGGTATTGTGTGTAGATTGATGAGGAAAATGTTTTATTTACTCCATTTTTGAATAAGGCTGTAATGTAACAAAATGTGGAAAAAGTCAAGGGGTTGGAATGCTTTCCGAATGAACTGTAAATTTAAGCCTGATTCAAGAAGAGAGAGTAATATTCACGTGTTCAGCACTACCTGCAGTGATATTACAATTTTGCCGACTTAGCGGTCACAGGTGGTTGTTCTTACCCAACAGAGTGCCAACTGCAGCTGTAGCTCTGCCAGACGCCGCCCGATGCACATCCTCTTCCCAATGCCAAACGGCACATGGGCAAAGGGGTTGATGGGTCTGCTTTCTCTTAACCAACGCTCTGGCTTAAACAGGCTACTGTGCTCAAAGTACTCCTCATTGGCACCGAGAGCATGGCTGTTGATCATCAACACTGTCTGCAAATGAAAAACAAAAATCTTGATTGGACATCAATCAAATGTACATGCTAATTGATCCGAGACTAATCAACCGAACACGTGCTCTTAAATGAGGGAATTGGAAGTAATCCACGTACCCCCTTGGGAATGGAGTAATCCCCCAACACAGTGTCTTTGTCTAAGGTCCGACTCATGAAGGGAACTGACGGCGATAACCTGCAGGGGGATGCATACACATGTAAGCTCTTTCGGATCAGTTAAACATACTCAAACCATTTCAAATGGAAAGTTGAAAGGAAATATAACTAATCCCATGTCAAACGTTAGAAGCATTCTCCACGTGAGTTTATGCATTAAACTCTCAAAACACTTGTTACGTTTCAAACTCTTGTGACGTGAGATTTAGTGTTATTATCGGTGTTGTAGTACTAAGGTATTTAAGGACAACAACGTGACCTTACTGTTGTTGCTATAAGCTGTAGTGAATGGTCACCCAGTCATCATACCTAGTTATCTCACTATAAACTGCTTGCCTACAGTTTTTGAATTACAGAGGGCATGGGTGGTTTGACATTACGCAACTACTCCATTGATTTGGAGTTGAGAAAAATGTATGTGTGTACTCTGTCAGTATCTGCAACTGTATGGCTATTTCAGATTAAGATCTGAGGGGTACCGATAGCCTATAGCTAGCCTACTTCATCTGTTCTGCACTTGTGTTTGAGTATACAGTACAGTCTGTGGTGTTGTCGTTTTTGCGTCAGTGGAATGTCTTACTGTACCTCATGGACTCCTTGAGGCAGGCCTTGAGGTAGGGCATTCTCTGGAGGTGCTCAGCGCTGGGAGTCTGATTGGCAGGAAGAACTTCTCTAATTTCCTGGAGCAGCTTCCCCTGAGCGCATGGGTTACGGGAGAGGTTGAAAATAGCCCACAGCAAGCTGTTGGCAGTCTGGAAAAAACATCAACAAAGAGAGAGAGACAGAGAGACAGAAAGCAAGAGAGAGAGGCCGAGAGCAAGAGAGACAAACAACAGACAGAGAAAGAGAGAGAGAGAGAGGGATGGGAGAGATGTCAGACTCAAGAGAGATACTATGAACTGCATTCCATAGAGGGGTCCTACAGTTAATGGAGCTGAGGAATGTGAGGGGTTCCTCAGCATCATTTTGTTCCTTCTCTCACATGGAGGGAATACCACTTAAAATGTGGAATGCAAAAAGGTCAAAGTAATGAACGAAGTAAGGAGAAAAGTCAAAAATAAAGGATTGAGTATCATGTTTTCCCTGCTTATTGTTCTGAAAATAGAATAGTGAAATAGGCACTGGTGCAAGTGAATGATAAATCTGGCCCTATCCTTGTTTGAAGGATCGAGATTCAAAACCAAATCTCAAGACAGTTAGCCCGCTAAAGCTAATGCCTAGGCGTAAAGCAAGCCGTCAGGTCTCAAGCCACGTTATTCATCGCAGTTCACCTAAAAAACTGGAGGCCCTATCACACTTCAATGTTGTGACGCTAAATTATTAGCAAGAATACTCAACATGCGAGCGTGGTTCATCGAACCAGCTCTGTTACATTTGTCAATTGATCCTTACCGTCTCCACTCCTCCAATCTGGAGCTCTGTGATGGCGGCGTACAGCTCCTTCTTGGACAGGTGACTGTGGCGGTAGATGTCACACAGAAAGTCGTCACCGGGCCCCGTTGTCTCTGTGTGGCGCTTTATCTTCTTGTCTATGTAGACTTTGGCTAGAGACAACAGGAAGAGAATAATAGGAACTAATAAACTGATGGATATATAGAGTATAATGTAACAATTACTTCACATATTTTCATATTTTAAAGCTATTCTAAGGGTCAACTTCATTCACCAAAACATGGATTCCATTTGAGAAAAGCTGCAACCAGTCATAAAACAATGATAATTGTAAACATCTAAAAACATGAAGACTATAGTAAACATGCCCTAAAATGACCTGTAACGGTGTTCGTCGTCGGAAGAAGAGGAATCAATGGACCAAAGCGCAGCGCTGTAAATGTTCATGCTTGGTTTATTAAAACTGAACACTAACAAAAATAAACAAGATAATAACCGAAACAGTCCTGTGAGGTGAAAACACTAAACAGAAATTAACTACCCACAAAAACCCTATGGGAAAAAGCTACCTAAGTATGGTTCCCAATCGGAGACAACGATAGACAGCTGTCCCTGATTGAGAACCATACCCGGCCAAAACAAAGAAATACAAAAACATAGAAAAAGGAACATAGAATGCCCACCCAAATCACACCCTGACCAAACCAAAATAGAGACATAAAAAGCTCTACGGTCAGGGCATTCTTTCAAAAGCCAGCAAACACCTTTCATCTCCTGAAGTGCAACATACAATTGTTTAAGCATATGTAGCAGAACAGTGATTCAAATATGTTTTTCTGAATACCGATCTTAAGGGGGTTAGCCATCAGTGACAGAGTTGACAAGCCACTGAACGAGTTGACAATAGATACTCAAAACAGAAGTATTTTTGCCTTTAAAAATACAAGTTCAATACAAAACATTTGTAAAATATGGAAAATTATTAATTTGAAAATCCCTAAATTGAGTTGAGTTGACGTTAGACAACATTTTTAGAAGAGAGTTGTCACAACTTCTGCCGAAGTTGGTGCCTCTCCTTGTTCGGGCGACGTTCGGCGGCCGTCGTCATCGGCTTTCTGGCTGCCATGGATCTACGTTTCTTTTTCCATTTGTTTTGTCTTGATTGTACACACCTGGTTCCCATTACGTTCTAATTATTTTCCCTATTTAACCCTTTGGTTCCCATGATATTTTGTGCGTGATTGTTTCTTGTTTAGTGTTAGTCTTCTGTGTTATGGTGTGTTTTCCCTGCGTGGAATTTATGGTTGTTTATTTTTCGAGTAAAGTACATATATATATATATATATTTATTTATTTTTACCCCGTTTTCTCCCCAATTTCGTGGTATCCAGCTACTATCTTGTCTCATCGTTACAACTCCCGTACGGGCTCGGGAGAGACAAAGGTTGAAAGTCATGCGTCCTCCAATACACAACTGCTTCTTAACACAGCGCCATCCAACCCGGAAGCCAGCCGCACCAATGTGTAGGACGAAACACCGTGCACCTGGCAACCTTGGTTAGCGTGCACTGCGCCCGGCCCGCCACAGGAGTCGCTGGTGCGCGATGAGACAAGGATATCCCTACCGGCCAACCCCTCCCTAACCTGGACGATGCTAGGCCAATTGCGCGTTGCCCCACTGACCTCCCGGTCGCGGCCGGTTACGACAGAGCCTGGGCACGAACCCAGAGTCTCTGGTAGCACTGCGCCACCCGGGAGGCCCAAAGTACATTCTTTTACTCAGTTCTGTGTCCTGCGCCTGACTCCGTCCTCACCTCTGCACACTGACACCTGACAAGAGTAGATGTTTTACAGAGATAAAAAAAATCTTCATTCAAGTGATATACAAAATAGCAATTTAGTTCTTCCTCAGTTGCTTTATAACTTTATAACAAATGTATAACTTTATAACATATTTGAACTAAAATTCATATTCTATCAGGCAGATAGAGTTGGCAGTTTATTGTTGTGACCATGGCAATTTTGATATTGTTTGTTTAAATATATCAAAAGTAGAGAACTACATGTAATGAGGACATGAAGAAGGGGTCCTTATGATATAGCTGTCCCTGCTTATTCCTGATTCATTTAGGATTTTTGACAAATCTGACAGAGTTCACCAAATCTCTGGACACATTTTTTAGGAATTTTGATACAGTTTTGATAGAATTTTTTTTAATCACAGAAGGCTATTGCAAGAAACTACATTAGATAACTTTTCAGTTAATAACCATTATTGCCATTTATTTTTATTTTAAATACTTTTTGGAAGAGTATGACATTTTAAATCCTTTGCCTCCGGACAAGGGCATTTCAAGGCATAGAGCCAACATGGACATTAATAATATTGAAAGAATTTAGAAAATTCACAAACAAATATTTTCACTTATAAAATTTCAAGAATCCCTGAGCTAATTTCCTTCCCATTTTGCCATGAGACTGAGAGAAATTGTTGCAGTTTTAAAGCTAATTTACTGTAATTAAGAAACCATAGTATAGTTCATTATATAATTCATGGCTATCTGGGGGGCCCAACTTCCGGGAGGGGCGAAGCTCATTGGCCCCCTGCCTAGGGTGTTGTGCTACACCAGTGAGTGTGTGTGTGTGTCTGTGCGTGGGAGGGGGGGGCAAGCCACTACCAAGCAAGCAACACAAGATACGATCAGTAGCAAGTCCTGAGCCAACATTCCACACCTCCCTCCTCCCCTCCAGCCCTCTATCCCGCCATCCCTCCCACTATTACAAATATTTGGGAGACTTCTCCCTCTTAGGTCATCCGGTTTACTACCACTCTGGCTGTGTCATGTAAGAAGTGTAGAGCCAACTGCATTGATCACAGAGGCACCCTGCTCATATCTCTCTTTCTGCTACCACCTGACTGGAAATGTGCTCAAAACAGTTTGTGGGTCATATGTCATCTGGAGAAAGAGCTGCAAAACACGCGCTGTGGTGTAGGGATTGGGGGGGTTGCCTAGGGAGGGGTTTAAAGTGAATGTGGCGGGCTGAGAGGTTTCATCAGGGGGAGAGAGGACATGGAGAGTTCCTTTAGGGGGAGGGTGGCTGGACGTGAGAGCGAGGGTTGGAGGGTTGATATGGAGGTTGTGAGTTTAAGAAAGGGGGAAAAGAAGATGGGGTTGTTTTAGATGTGGTTTAGACATGGAGGAGAGGTTTCAGGGGGGACAGAGGGGATGTGAAGGGAGGTTTCATGGGGGGACAGAGGAGACATGGAGGGGAGGTTTCAGGGGGGACAGATGGGACATGGAGGGGAGGTTTTAGGTGGGACATGGAGGGAGGTTTCAGGGGGGACAGAGGGGCATGGAGGGGAGGTTTCAGGGGGACAGAAGGGACATGGAGGGGAGGTTTAAGGGGGACAGAAGAGACATGGAGGGGAGGTTTCAGGGGGACAGAGGGGACATGGAGGGGAGGTTTCAGGGGGACAGAAGGGACATGGAGGGGAGGTTTCAGGGGGGACAGAAGGGACATGGAGGGGAGGTTTCAGGGGGGACAGAGGGGACATGGGGGGGAGGTTTCAGGGGGGACAGAAGGGACGTGAAGGGGAGGTTTCAGGGGGGACAGTGGGAACATGGAGGGGAAGTTTTCAGGGGGGACAGAAGGGACAACTTCCGGGAGGGGCGAAGCTCATTGGCCCCCTGCCTAGGGTGTTGTGCTACACCAGTGAGTGTGTGTGTGTGTCTGTGTGTGTGTGTGCGTGGGAGGGGGGGGGGCAAGCCACTACCAAGCAAGCAACACAAGAAACGATCAGTGGCAAGTCCTGAGCCAACATTCCACACCTCCCTCCTCCCCTCCAGCCCTCTATCCCGCCATCCCTCCCACTATTACAAATATTTGGGAGACTTCTCCCTCTTAGGTCATCCGGTTTACTACCACTCTGGCTGTGTCATGTAAGAAGTGTAGAGCCAACTGCATTGATCACAGAGGCACCCTGCTCATATCTCTCTTTCTGCTATCACCTGACTGGAAATGTGCTCAAAACAGTTTGTGGGTCATACGTCATCTGGAGAAAGAGCTGCAAAACACGCGCTGTGGTGTAGGGATTGGGGGGGTTGCCTAGGGAGGGGTTTAAAGTGAATGTGGCGGGCTGAGAGGTTTCATCAGGGGGAGAGAGGACATGGAGAGTTCCTTTAGGGGGAGGGTGGCTGGACGTGAGAGCGAGGGTTGGAGGGTTGATATGGAGGTTGTGAGTTTAAGAAAGGGGGAAAAGAAGATGGGGTTGTTTTAGATGTGGTTTAGACATGGAGGAGAGGTTTCAGGGGGGACAGAGGGGATGTGAAGGGGAGGTTTCAGGGGGGACAGAGGAGACATGGAGGGGAGGTTTCAGGGGGGACAGAAGGGACATGGAGGGGAGGTTTTAGGTGGGACATGGAGGGGAGGTTTCAGGGGGGACAGAGGGGCATGGAGGGGAGGTTTCAGGGGGGACAGAAGGGACATGGAGGGGAGGAGGGGGACAGAAGAGACATGGAGGGGAGGTTTCAGGGGGACAGAGGGGACATGGGGGAGGTTTCAGGGGGGACAGAAGGGACATGGAGGGGAGGTTTCAGGGGGGACAGAAGGGACATGGAGGGGAGGTTTCAGGGGGGACAGAGGGGACATGGAGGGGAGGTTTCAGGGGGGACAGAAGGGACGTGAAGGGGAGGTTTCAGGGGGACAGTGGGAACATGGAGGGAAGTTTCAGGGGGACAGAAGGGACAACTTCCGGGAGAGCTCATTGGCCCCCTGCCTAGGGTGTTGTGCTACACCAGTGGTGTGTCTGTGTGGTGTGTGCGTGGGAGGGGGGGCAAGCCACTACCAAGCAAGCAACACAAGAAACGATCAGTGGCAAGTCCTGAGGGCCATCCCTCCCACTATTACAAATATTTGGGAGACTTCTCCCTCTTAGGTCATCCGGTTTACTACCACTCTGGCTGTGTCATGTAAGAAGTGTAGAGCCAACTGCATTGATCACAGAGGCACCCTGCTCATATCTCTTTCTGCTACCACCTGACTGGAAATGTGCTCAAAACAGTTTGTGGGTCATATGTCATCTGGAGAAAGAGCTGCAAAACACGCGCTGTGGTGTAGGGACTAGGGAGGGGTTTGGAATGTGGCGGGCTGAGAGGTTTCATCAGGGGAGAGAGGACATGGAGAGTTCCTTTAGGGGGAGGGACATGGAGGGGGAGGTTTCAGGGGGACAGAGGGGCATGGAGGGGAGGTTTCAGGGGGGACAGAAGGGACATGGAGGGAGGTGGAGAGGTTTGATATGGAGGTTGTGAGTTTAAGAAAGGGGGAAAAGAAGATGGAGTTGTTTTAGATGTGGTTTAGACATGGAGGAGAGGTTTCATGGGGGACAGAGGGGATGTGAAGGGGAGGTTTCATGGGGGGACAGAGGGACATGGAGGGGAGGTTTCAGGTGGGACATGGAGGTGGGATTTCAGGGGGGACAGAAGGGGCATGGAGGGGAGGGGGGACAGAAGGGACATGGAGGGGAGGTTTCAGGGGGGACAGAGGGGCATGGAGGGGAGGTTTCAGGGGGGACAGAAGGGACATGGAGGGGAGGTTTCAGGGGGGACAGAGGGAACATGGAGGGGAAGTTTTCAGGGGGGACAGAAGGGACATGGAGGGGAGGTTTCAGGGGGGACAGAGGGAACATGGAGGGGAGGTTACTTTAGAGGGATGGGGAGGGGAGTTGCAAGCGAGAGTCAGGGGATATTGAAAAGGTGTTAGAGGTTGTTTGTACCTATGCTGAATATACGGTCCCATGCCATAGTGTGGGCCTGCCACGTTTTGGTGTTCAGTTTTTTGTGGAGTTCCACTGGCGTGACCATCATTGTGCCAAATGTGCTCATCATCTACAGAGAGGGGGAGAGAGAGAGAGAGAGAGAGAGAGAGAGAGAGAGAGAGAGAGAGAGACTTTAAGTGTAACAATCAAATTAAGACATACAGTAAGAATGTATTTTTGCAAGTGACCATTCATTTCCAAGGTCTTCCTACAGTATTTCAATGACAATTTACTGCACATGACCATGGTTACTACAACAAAAAATTTTATGACCTTTTTTACGATGTTTTTGTCTCCTGCATGTGGTATTATTGATTTGCTCCAGTAATTTACAGCCAGCTCCCAGCCAAGAGATAGTCTATTGCACCATCAGTAACTGTCGCTGTGGTGATTATAGCCCACTCATTCAAGTGAACTCAATGACCTGCGCTCTTTCTATAGGCTCAGAGAGCGAGCGTGCAGCCTTGCTGTGTCACAAAAAGCCAGTGCTAAGAAGCTACTCCAAAAATATAGTTCACCAAGATACACATTACATCACACCAGAATAAGTTAAGCTACACTAAAGCTACCCTTTAGAAAAACAGAATTTAATTAACTAAAGTCACTTTGAACAAGTAGCCTCCGACCTGCTTATTGAAAATGATAACAAAAAATTATAACATGTAAATCTGAAGTGTCATAGAAGACAAATTGCAAGAACAGTTCACTAGAGTCAGATTGTTAAGAGAATGTAATTTAACTTGGTAATTTTTCCTATTAAAGACAAAAAATTTGAATTAAGCACACAAAAGTGTTTCAAGTGACTATTAGGCAGGTCTGAAATTATTGACTACTTCACATATGTTTTATTATATTTTTGCAAAAACAGTAGTCTGTAGTTCCAGTAGTTATCTACACCGCTACATGGTAAAACAGTAGTCTGTAGTTCCAGTAGTTATCTACACTGCTACATGGTAAAACAGTAGTGTGTAGTTCCAGTAGTTAAAACATGGTAAAAGTGTAGTCTGTAGTTCCAGTAGTTATCTACACCGCTACATGGTAAAACAGTAGTGTGTAGTTCCAGTACATGGTTAGTCTGTAGTTCCAGTAGTTATCTACACCGCTACATGGTAAAACAGTAGTCTGTAGTTCCAGTAGTTATCTACACCGCTACATGGTAAAACAGTAGTCTGTAGTTCCAGTAGTTATCTACACCGCTACATGGTAAAACAGTAGTCTGTAGTTCCAGTAGTTATCTACACCGCTACATGGTAAAACAGTAGTGTGTAGTTCCAGTAGTTATCTACACCGCTACATGGTAAAACAGTAGTGGTAAAACAGTAAAACAGTAGTGTGTAGTTCCAGTAGTTAGTGTGTAGTTCCAGTAGTTATCTACACCGCTACATGGTAAAACAGTAGTAGTGTAGTTCAGTAGTGTGTAGTTCCAGTAGTTATCTACACCGCTACATGGTAAAACAGTAGTCTGTAGTTCCAGTAGTTAGCTTCACCGCTACATGGTAAAACAGTAGTCTGTAGTTCCAGTAGTTATCTACACCGCTACATGGTAAAACAGTAGTGTGTAGTTCCAGTAGTTAGCTTCACCGCTACATGGTAAAACAGTAGTGTGTAGTTCTAGTAGTTAGCTTCACCGCTACATGGTAAAACAGTAGTGTGTAGTTCCAGTAGTTAGCTACACCGCTACATGGTAAAACAGTAGTCTGTAGTTCCAGTAGTTAGCTAAACCGCTACATGGTAAAACAGTAGTGTGTAGTTCCAGTAGTTATCTACACCGCTACATGGTAAAACAGTAGTCTGTAGTTCCAGTAGTTAGCTACACCGCTACATGATAAACAGTAGTCTGTAGATCCAGTAGTTAGCTACACTGCTACATGGCAAAGAAGTAGTTAACACAAGCAAAATTATAATGTAATTCAACTACCACCAAGCTACTGCAAATTCGAGTTAAACTATTAGTTGAACTACATGTAGTTCAGTACTTCCCAACACTCCAGAAAGATCACTAAGGTTATCAGTCTACCCTTCACTATGCAGATTGTAATTCGATGTGTAAAATCATTAACCACGTACTGTTTTTATGGACATGATAAAGGTCATAGCCTCCTCGTTGACTTTGTCATGCAGAAGTCCGAATCTTCTGTCATAGAGCACTAAGCAAATGGCTGTAAGTATAACGAGGATCAACAATCAGATCATAAACATTTGAAAACATGAATTGATTTATGAATGAATTAACTCTTGCTGAGAAACAAACAATTATACCGTGTATTCATTCTAATAAGAGGTTTACAATTTATTTTTTTTAAACAATAAAATTATATTTAGAATAATGTAATGTATTTAATACATCTGAATTATATATAAGCAACAATTGATATCTAACTACAAATATGTTCGTTATTTATAGCCTAATCATTCAATAGAGTACGTACTCTCCATTGACCATTTATTCAATTCGAAGTACAAGTCCTCAAATCGTCCATTGTCAGTCACTTGTCCAATTCTACTAACGAAATCCGACAACACCTACATTTTGGAGACAGAAATTACAGTAAATACCAGACATTCTTTGATCAAATTCACGTTGAATTGTACTGTTTTAACGCAGAGAAAATGATCTTACAAACCTGATTTATTTTTCCATCAAGTTTCGCGACTTCGGTGGGTTTCATCAATTTCTGCTGAAATGCGCTTCTCATCCTCTGCCAGTCTTTCCCTTCCCTAAAAATCATGCGGGAAAATATGGGCTATTTTTATCTGTATACTTCTGCTAAGCAAATAGCTTGATATCATATTAATATTGAAAAGTGCTACTTACAGAATAAGAAGTCCATATGCCTCGCCTCTGAAGTCTCGGTATGCTTTCCAGGGTTTAATCTCCAGACGCTGCGGGTAAACGCTCTCCTTTCTGTAGAGCGTTTCCAGCAAGCAAGGTGCGCCAATATGGACGGATTCAAAGGAGCCGAGTTTCATCCGGAAAATCTTGCCGAATTTCTTATGGTAATCAATCTAAAAGAAAGAAATATCATTCACAATACATTTAATTCACCCAAAAACAAACGTTATTATTTATTAAACTGTGTATATTTTCTCTCGAAAATTACATTTTATTTTCAATGCTTAATGTTATTAATCCTATAGCCTAATTATAATAATTGTTTTATCATTTACCAATGCATCATGTTGTCTTTGCAGCCCTCCTTTGCGGAGTAGTTCTATCAAACTGCCAAATATGGGCCAATTGGTGGGTCCAGGTATCGAATAAAGGCTCTGAGTTTGCGAGGGAAGACTTTGTCCACAAGGCGCAACCACCGCAGCATCCTTCGGGTCCAGGACGCACACTGAAGACGTTGGCTTGAAGTGCTGCAACCCAACCGTCTTCTTCTTTAACAATTCGACTATCTGTGGTACCTTTTGGATTTGTGCCCTCATTCTCAACCAGCGATAGGCTAATAGCGGATATGCACTGGGGCAATTGGCGCTCAACACGAATGAATCTATTTGCCTAAGTTGTTGGAAACTTGGAACTTCTCAGCCATCTCGTTTCTTGGAACTGTCACACCTTCCACAATATATATATACTCTGAGAGTGTTTATTCCAGACGAACCCATAACCAATCAGGGATCAGTCCTGCATGGTGTAGCCGTTGAGCCCACACCATTCAATTATGGATCAATGTTGTGACGATCGCATGACTCCAGATAGACCGAGGAAGTTCCCTTGCCCCCGCTTTATAAATAAACATATCGACATAAACTGAAGGTGAACGAAAGGCGAAGCGGTTCGCTTGAACCCTAGTGGAGTCCACCACGGGAGGCTGCGGAGGGGAGGACGGCTCATAATAATGGCCGGAAGGTAGCAAATGGAATCCCATCAAACACCTGGAAACCATGTATTTTCTGTATTTGATCAAATTCCACTCATCCTACTCCAGACATGAACACACGTCCGTTCTCCCCAATGAAGCTGACACCAATCTCCTGCGGACTGTCCAAAATTGGGAAAACCAGAGGCAATACTACTACTGTACCACAATTCTGTCATTTGCACAAATATTTACTTAATACCCACAGCTGATACTATTTGGCAAGGATGCACAATGTTTTTCCACAAGTGATAAAAAATACACTATATACACAAAGGTATGTGGACACCCCTTCAAATTAGTGGATTTGGCCATTTCAGCCACACCCGTTGCTGACATGTGTATAAAATTGAGCACACAGCCATGCAATCTCCATAGACAAACACCGGCAGTAGAATCCGTCATAGGATGCCACCTTTCCAACAAGTCAGTTTGTCAAATGTCTGCCCTGCTAGAGCTGCCTCGGGTCAACTGTAAGTGCTGTTATTGTGAAGTGGAAACTTCTAGGAGCAACAACGGCTCAGCTGTGAAGTGGTAGGCCACACAAGCTCACAGAATGGGACTGCCGAATTCTGAAAGACGTACGTAAAAATCGTCCGTCCTCGCTTGCAACACCCACTACCGAGTTCCAAACGGCCTCTGGAAGCAACGTCACTGTTAGTTGGGAGCGTCATGAAATGAGTTTACATGGCCGAGCAGCTGCACACAAGCCTAAGATCTCCATGTGCAATGCCAAGCTTCAGCTGGAGTGGTGTAAAGCTCGCCACCATTGGACTCTGGAGCAGTGGAAACTCGTTCTCTGGAGTGATGAATCACGCTTCACCATCTGGCAGTCCGACTGAGTCTGGCAGATGCCAGGAGAACGCTATCTGCTCCAATGCATAGTGCCAACTGTAATGTTTGGTGGAGGAGGAATAATGGTCTGGGGCTGTTTTTCATGGTTCGGGCTAGGCCTCTTAGTTCCAGTGAAGGGAAATGTTAACGCTACAGCATACAATGGCATTCTAGACGATTCTGTGCTTCCAAATTTGTGGCAACAGTTTGGGGAAGGCCCTTTCCTGTTTCAGCATGACAATGCCCCTGTGCAAAAAGCGAGGTCCATACAGAAATGGTTTGTCGAGATTGGTGTGAAAGAACTTGACTGGCCTGCATAGAGCCCTGACCTCAACCCCATGGAACACCTTTGGGATGAACTGGAATGTAGATTGTGAGCCAGGCCTAATCGACCAACATCAGTGCCCAACCTATTAATGCTCTTGTGGCTGAATGGAAACAAGTCCCTCCAGCAATGTTCCAACATCTAGTGGAATGCCTTCCCAAAATAGTGGAGGCTGTTATTGCAGCAAAGGTGGGACCAACTCCATATTAATGCCCATGATTTTAGAATGAGCTGTTCGACGAGCATTTTTGATCATGTAGTGTACATCTTATAGGTGTCCCTCGTGGTCAATTTCATTGGTTAGAATATGTTTTTGATAGTTTGATGTAATGGAGAATCCCCACTTCCATCAGTAGTATTAGAACAAATCAAACTACTTATAATTGTTATATTTCTATGGTTTTAAGCCCAGTAGCCTATAACAGAAAGGTATGGAAGGCTCTGTCATAATGGCATATCAATCAACCTTTTGACATGACTGCAATAAAAACTCGAGGAATGAGTTTACCCCCTTGTGGTTAGCTTCACACCCAACACGTCAGCAGTCACATTAGGAGGGCATGTCAGCGATGGCATGTTTTTGGATAACCTGCGATGAAGCCCGTGCATAACGTTGTTGCCCTGTAAAAGGGCTTACTCACAGAGATGCCATCGTAATAACCTTGAACCCTGAGCAATGTTTGTTGGAGGGTTTATGAGGGTCCTCAACACACTATCCTACAGAATTCACCAGGATGAGGCTCCGTAAACTCTTAGAATTAGTGATGACTTGAGGAACCCTGGAGGTCCTCAAGGAACCATTGCTATTCAATGGTTCATATTTGCACCTTTGGTTAGTTGAGGAACCTTTTAATGGTTCAATGTATTTATGGTTCCTGGAGGAACCCTGGAGTGGAATCATGTCCAAGTAGGGGTGTGGCGTTAAGATAGATATTTTTGGAGCCACCCATTAGAGTAAACGTCATTCCTGTCCATCTCTTCTGTTCTGTATTGTCATCACATGTCAAGTTTCATGATTTAATGTCACATGCACAAGAACAGTGAAATGCCCTTCTTGCAAACTCAAAAATCAACAATGCAATAATCTATAACAATGTATTACTAGAAAAAAACAACACGAGAAATAAGAATAAGAAATATGAAATACACAATTTGTAAGTCGCTCTGGATAAGAGCGTCTGCTAAATGACTTAAATGTAAATGTAAATGTAAATAAGCATGTTATATACAGGGTCAGTTCCAGTACCATATTAACAATGTGCAGGGATACTGGAGTTATGGAGGTAGATATGTATAGGGGTATGTTGACTATATACAGGGTCAGTTCCAATACCATATTAACAATGTGCAGGGATACTGGAGTGATGGAGGTAGATAGGGGTATGTTGACTATATACAGGGTCAGTGCCAGTACCATTTTAACAATGTGCAGGGATACTGGAGTGATGGAGGTAGATTGGGGTATGTTGACTATATACAGGGTCAGTTCCAGTACCATATTAACAATGTGCAGGGATACTGGAGTGATGGAGGTAGATAGGGGTATGTTGACTATATACAGGGTCAGTTCCAGTACCATATTAACAATGTGCAGGGATACTGGAGTGATGGAGGTAGATAGGGGTATGTTGACTATATACAGGGTCAGTTTCAGTACCATATTAACAATGTGCAGGGATACTGGAGTGATGGAGGTAGATATGTGTAGGGGTAAAGTGACTAGGCAACTGGATATAAGATAAACAGAGAAGCAGCAGCTCGTTTGTGAGTGGGTGTTTAGAGTCAATGTAAATGTTTGTGCATGCTATGTGTGCATGAGTGTGTGTGTGTGTGCATGAGTGTGTGTGTGTGTGTGTGTGTGTTGGAGTGAGTGAGTGAGTGAGTGTGTGTGAATGTGTAGGGCCCTGTGAATGTGTAGGGCCCTGTGAATGTGTAGGGCCTTGTGAGTGTGTAGGGCCCTGTGAGTGTGTAGGGCCCTGTGAATGTGTAGGGCCCTGTGAATGTGTAGGGCCCTGTGAGTGTGTAGGGCCCTGTGAGTGTGTAGGGTCCTGTGAGTGTGTAGGGCCCTGTGAATGTGTAGGGTCCTGTGAGTGTGAATAGCGACAGTGCATTTTTTAAAATAAAAGGTCAATAATGATACAAGTTTAACTTCGATAGTCTGTATAGCTATTTTGTTAGCTATTTATCAGTCGTATAGGAACTTGAAGCTGTCTACCTGCTCCACAGCTGCCCCGTCGATGTGGATTGGGGTGTGCTTACCCCTTAGTTTCCTGTAGTACACGGTCAGCTCTCTGGTCTTGCTGACGTTGAGGGAGAGGTTGTTGCTCCGGCACCACACTGCCAGGTCACTGTAGGTTGACTCATCATCAGGCCTACCATGATGATGGCGTTGGAGTCGTGCTTGGCCACGCAGTCATGGGTGAACAGGGAATACAGGAGGGGACTATGCACACATCCCTGTGGCCCCTGTTAAGGGACAGCGTGGCAGAGGTGATGTTGCCTACCCTCACCACCTGGGGTCATCCCGTCAGGAAGTCCAGGATCAAGTTGCAGAGGGAGGTGTTAAGACCGAGAGTTCTAAGCTTGGTGATGAGCTTGGAGGGGACAATGGTGTTGAACGCTGAGCTGTAGTCAAGGAACCGCATTCTCACATAGGTATTCCTCTTATCTAGGTGGGTGAGGGCAGTGTGGAGAGCAATTGAGATTGTATCATCTAGGATCTGTTGGAGCGGTATGCAAATTGGAGTGGGACTCTTGGGTGTCTGGGATGATGGAGTTAATATGTGCCTTGACCACCCTCTCAAAGCACTTCATGATTACAGAAGGTTGAACACTGAACGTTCGTTCTGTAGCTTCAATGAGGCTAACAGAGGTGCATGAGTTCCTCAAGAGCTTATGTAAATCCCAAAGTTGGAATAGTTAGCACTTTATTACTATATATAATCAGCAATGTTAAAAGCATTCATATTATTTTATTATATGTAATATGAATATAATATGATATGTAATATGTAATATGCATAAATATTCAAGGAAATAAAAATGTGCAGTGTCCAAAATGAACATGATGGATAGGAATGACGTACAGTGCATTGGGAAAGTATTCAGACCACTTGAAGTTACAGCCGTATTCTAAAATGGATTAAATACTCCCCCCCCATCAATCTACGCACAACAATACCCCATAATAACAAAGCAATAACCGTTTTTTGTCTATTTCTTTGAAAATGTATTTTTTTTAAACCCGGTAATATCACATTTATATAAGTATTCAGACCCTTTACTCCGTAATTTGTTGATGCACCGTTGGCAGCGATTACAGCCTCAAGTCTTCTTAGGTATTGACGCTACAAGCATGGCACACCTGTATTTGGTGAGTTTGTCCCAAATACCTTTCTCCCAAATACCTCTCTACCTTTAATGCTTCAGAGGTTTTTTGGTACAATTCCCCAGATCTGTGCCTCGACACAATCCTGTCTCGGAGCACTATGGACAATTCCCCTCGACTTCATGGTTTGGTTTTTGCTCTGACATGTACTGTTAACTGTGGCACCTTATATAGACAGGTGTGTGCCTTTCCAAACCATGTCCAATCAATTGGATTTACCAGAGGTGGACACCAATCAAGTTGTAGAAATACTTATCTTTGTCATTATAGGGTATAGTGTGTAGATTGATGAGGGAAACATTTCATTTAATACATTTTAGAATAAGACTGTAACGTAACAAAATGTGGAAAAAGTCATGGGGTCTGAATACTTTCCGAATGCACTGTACGCTAATGGGTGGCCAAAAATAACTATCTGAAAGCCATGCCTTCAATCTGATTGGCTGCCACCTCTACAATATATTATTAAAAAGGTTCAAAATCAAAACCCTCCCATTACAAAAAGCTTTTGGTTTGAACCTTTAGACAGGGGTTCTACTAAGCTAATATAGGGAATTGTCTTAAGATCGTCATACCATAGATCATTTAGCTATTTGATTTAGAATCGTAAGACCCATGTAGGTATACTATATATATACATATACATATATATTTGATAAGGTAACACGTTCATAAATGGCAAAACAGAAAAATATGAAAAAATAAATAAATCATTAAGAATACATTTTTGGAGCTATAGACCCTGGTTCGATCCCAGGCTGTCTCACTACCTTGAACGGGAGTCCCATACAATTGGCCCAGCGTCGACTGGGTTAGCGGAGGGTTTGGTCGTGGGGGCTTTACTTGGCTCATCTTGCTCTAGTGACTCCTTGTGGTTTGGTTTGGTTTGGCGGGTCATGTTTCGCAGGACGCATGACTTGACCTTCGCCTCTCCCGAGCCCGTTGGGGAGTTGCAGCGATGAGACAAGGTCATAGTTGGATCGCAATTGGATATCACGAAATTGGGGAGGAAAAAGGGGTAAAAATACAAAAGAAATATGTAATGAAAAAAAGATTACGGTTTTGAAGCGTCTGTCTTAGGATAGGATATATATATATACAGTGCCTTGCGAAAGTATTCGGCCCCCTTGAACTTTGCGACCTTTTGCCACATTTCAGGCTTCAAACATAAAGATATAAAACTGTATTTTTTTGTGAAGAATCAACAACAGGTGGGACACAATCATGAAGTGGAACGACATTTATTGGATATTTCAAACTTTTTTAACAAATCAAAAACTGAAAAATTGGGCGTGCAAAATTATTCAGCCCCTTTAATTTCAGTGCAGCAAACTCTCTCCAGAAGTTCAGTGAGGATCTCTGAATGATCCAATGTTGACCTAAATGACTAATGATGATAAATACAATCCACCTGTGTGTAATCAAGTCTCCTGAGTATAAATGCACCTGCACTGTGATAGTCTCAGAGGTCCGTTAAAAGCGCAGAGAGCATCCGCGCATTTCCGTGACCTCTTGAGACTATCACAGTGCAAGGCTGTGGCAGGTAGCGGGTAACTAAAATAGGGCTTTAAATTGAGTCCCCGGTAGTCGAAAAAACCCACCACATTTGTCCTGAGTTTTCTGAGGCCTGTGGGACATATATATATATATATGAAGAACAATGTGTTTTTTGGACACTAATTTAAAGCCCTATTTTAGTTGGCAAAAAACTACCTATATATATATATATATATAAAAGAAAACTCAGGACAAATGTGTGTTTTTTGGACACTAATTTAAAGCCCTATTTTAGTTGGCACAAAACTACCTCCATACTCCACACATTTTCAAAACCGGGTTATTTTCAGACGAGTCTGGGTCGTAGAGCAAAACAAAGAACACCATCGTGTTCGTGAGAGTCTCATCTTTCCAATAGACTGTAATAGTCAAACTGTTCAGACGCTACAGACGTTTTTGTGAGAAGACCAATTTTTGGGATGTCTCCTGGTCTGACAAACAACGCTGTAGCTCTGCCACTTTCCACCACAGGTGCGGAAGGCCGACATAGGCAGATTCTGTGGATTGAGACCCAGCCCATGCAAAAATACATATCTCTAGCTTAAACTGACAGAGTTTGATGGGGTTGTTTCTTAGATTGACGGGTGAGTTAATAGACTCATAAGGAAAATAACAACAACAAAGTGTATAGAAGCTCTGAATCTGTATAGAAACAATGGAGGTGAAAGATTGTCTTATAATGAATGATATGTTCAAAAATCGTAAACATGAATCAAAAGTAATTTGATGATTTATTATTTATTGTTCAAGATGAACTGGGGGGGAGAGGGCAGCGGGTGTACTCCCTAGGCTTAGAGAGAAGAGTCATCAACATACAGAGCACAGGAACCCCATGACCCAAGCTTGCGCCCCCCCTAAATTGATAGGTCAGTGGGTTCGGAGAGTGTACCCAGAGACCACACAATCTTTGCATTTTAGGGTGTATTTAGAGAGGAGAGAGAATGAGTCATTCTGTGAGACCAAAAGGTCATTCCAGTCACATAGCTGCTCACATACTAGCACTGCCTTTAGAATTCCATTCACACACATGTACCCACACACATTGACAAGCATGTATGCTTGTATGTACAATCACACGTATGCACTCACACACACACACACTCACACACTCACACACACACACACACACACACACACACACACACACACACACACACACACACACACACACACACACACACACACACACACACACACACACACACACACACACACACACACACACACACACACACACACACACACACACACACACACACACACACACACACACACACACACTCACACACACACACGCACACACACACACACACACACTCGCACACACTCGCACACACTCGCACACACACACACACACGCACACACAGGGTGAAATAAAAGCAAGGTTATATAACTCTAAATCGTCATAATTGCCCCTCCTTTTACATTGCTCATATCACAGATACCCAATTTGGATTATTGGTCTATTGCTGAACGTGGGCTGTCTATTATTAAACGATGTATGGATGATAGGGGGAATTTAAAGTTGAAAGAGATCTCTGTGAACCCATTGACCATATAAGTTAACTGTGCAGAGCAGTATTTAGGTCCAGATTGCATGCACGAGCATGGGATCGACTCTGAACTGTTACTCATAACCTACTCTTTAAAGGGACAATCTGCAGTTGCTACATCCATTTTGGGACTTCTGATGTGTACCCATTGATTCTTGAAGAATATAACTTCTAAATGACTCATGAGCTTAGTTTAACTGGTGTGCCCCATCACTAACCCACAATATAAGTTTGTTTTACTCCAATGTTCCTAAACAACGTCAATGTAAATAAACACTGTATAGGCTCAGAACATGATTGAAATTATAATTTTGATATCATGGATGGTCAGTCTTTACCTCCATAGCTCTGTCTATGAATTTGAGAGTGGTTACATTTCTCCAGACCCATCCCATAGCTCTCACTACTCTTTATTATTGTTTCAACTGCGGATTGCACCTTTAAAGGGCTTGAATTATTACTCTTCCTTGCATGCAGTCTTGGATCTTGGGATACACTACATAGCAGAGTTGGAACGGAGGTTACTGCAATAAGGCTCAGGACTATCCCAAAGATGTTGATATACATGAGGTATATCTCTAATCAAAAGTCATGTTTCGATTCCAGAGATCCAGAAACTGCAAATGACAAATATTTGTGAAAATGGGGAAATGTTTTTTGTTGAATGGCTATTGGTGGAATAGAAATTGGTGGAATGAAAATTCCATTTTGTTGAACAGACGGATGGAACATATAAGGCTTACTATAAATTATACTTTATTATAGGTGTTATTATTCACACTATGTACACATCTTGTTTAGGTAGTTTTTTCTTGTGGAGATTTAAAAAAAACTGAAGTCAATAGCAAAACAAAAGCCTAAACGTAGACATCTCATAGAAACAAGACATCTCTATAAACATCTGGGCAATATTTACATCTCCCTATACTGTTCATTCCAATCCAAATCAATTGTTTGGGGTTGAACAGGAGGTGAAAATATTAGACTGTGCTGTGAATGAAATACAATACGTTTTGTAACTACTATGCATAGGATAGATTTATGATGTGGTCGTTTTTCTACATTTCTACAGGGGACCAGACTTGTATTCAAATACTAGTCAAAATAATGTATAATACTTTAGCTTTGCTTGGTTGAGACATGCAGGTTCCAATGGGGCAGCAGCGTAGCCTAGTGGTTAGAGCGTTGGAGTAGGAAACGTAAGGTTGCAAGTTCAAACCCCAGAGCTGACAAGGTACATAATCTGTCATTCTGCTCCTGAACAGGCAGTTAACCCACTATTCCTAGGCCATCATTAAAAATAAGAATTTGTTCTTAACTGACTTGCCTGGTAAAATAAAATGGGACAGATAGAAAACTCCCTATTTTTCCCTAAAGCCCTTATTTGACCAATTTTACCAGCATCCAGGGTTGAATCCTTCAAGAATTATAAGATGAGTTTGGTCCCAGGTTTGATTCCAGTTGCCTATTGACTTCACTTTTATATTTGCACAGTAGGCCAATATGCTTTGTCATCTTGAGTGAATTATCTTGCTAAAGGTAGCATGCAAACGATAGGCTCATCAAAAACAAACCCGAAGACCTGAAGATAAGCACATCCCTGCTCTATGCCACATTGCTGCCCTACATTACCTGTGTAAACAGGTCAACAGATATAATCAGGTATAAACAGCAGTCACCAGGTTTGGGATAAATACCATTTCAATTCAGTCAATTCAGGAAGTAGACTAAACTGAAAAGTCAAATTCCAATAGGCTTGGGAAGTGAAGACGTTACAAAACGTCACAAAAATGAACATTAGTGGAGACACAACTAGCGTTTTTTGAAATTTGTCCCGTTTGCTAGCGGTAGTGATGCGGTAGTAATGCACTGTATATAAGTGATTTGCTTCAACCCACAGTTAGTCAAGATGCTTAGGTAGCCAGCAAATGTTGTTTACAGTTAATTAGCAACTGGTTCTGCACTCTTTTGCTACAGTAGCTACTGTAGCACTGCTCTGTCAATAGCATGTCTCCAAAAACGGCGAGGTGTCTGTCTTCCGTTGTGTTTACACATGTGACGCCATCCCTTTTTCAAGTGTATTCTAAATTACCCTCATTGACAAAATGGAGGAAATGTTTAATTTCAATTTCAGTTCAGAACGGTTCAATACACATGTTGCATAAGATGTCATTTTGACAATGGGGTTTGAATCCTTGTAAATTCAATGCTTAGACTCTGTGAATTTTAGGCATTTAGCAATAGATCGCTCTTATCCAGAGTGACTTACAGGAGCAATTAGTGTTATAATAAGTGCCTTGCTCATTGTCTGTGCTATCCGGGATCCTTGGGATATCCCTACCCCATTGAAGTTGAAAATGGTTAAGGTAAGGGCACCAGATAGCACTGACTCAAGTGCACATCAACAGATTTTTCACCAAGTCGGCTCGGGGTATCAACCAAGCGACCTTTCGGGTTACTGGCCCAACACTTTTGACCGCTAGGCTACCTGCTTGTTTTTCCCCCCTAAAACAATGATGTTTCGAGTCTTGAAGCAAATGAACAGCACATTTTTAATAGTTTGGGTTACACCACTAACAGAATGCTACGGAGGCATCAGTAGTAGATGGTTGATTGCATGAGGAACACCCATCAAACACTTTGCCCTTAATGACACTTTACCTCTGGTAAATGTGTTGAAGCTCTTGACTCCAGATAGACCCCTCTCTGGCAACATGGCCCAGTGGCCCCTCAACTTATCTTATCATGGCAGTAGTTGGCAAATAGTGGCTCTGTATGTCACTGTGTACCCCTGGTCATGTCGTCTGCTCTGATTGCAATAGGCCTTAGCAGAGGTGGTCACAGTGGAGTTAATCAAGGAGGGTTAAATGTCAGAAGTTATTTGGGTTTGGGTATGAGCTGATCTACTTACTGTTTTGGGAGTCAATATAGTCCTCTCAAAAAGAACAGTATGTATAGTATCCTTGAGATGGACGTCATCTGTTTATGTTGTGATCACACCATAGTTTACTCAAAAGTAAAAGTCCTCCGCTACTTCCTGGCTGCTAAAATGTTTCAGTTTATGTGACAAAACAAGCAATCTTAATGTTGAGAATAATTGAAACATCTAAACTCCTGTGAAATATATTTTCAATAACTGAACATTTTGTATTTTCAGCTGTTTAAAGTTGGTGTACAATACTGAAAGTAAAAAGACACAAAAAATTGATCTTAAGGTCGGGAAGCACAGAACTAGGACACAAATGGATCTACCACCTATCAGACTTGCTTACAATGAGAATGACAGTTCTATAACTCACATCTCTATGTGAATTTGGTCGGGCCGCACACAATGCTACATATTGCGCCATTAAAAGTGGTATGGGACAAAGGAATCAGCTTGAGATTAGACCATTTTGTAGGTCTGAAAATGTCTGACATTTTTTAGAGTGAACTATCACTTTATGTAGATTTATACTGTTGGCTTTGAAATCCAAATGACTACATTGCTTCACTCTCAAACAACCAGGGCCTCATATCCGAGTTGTGATGTAACTTAAGCTATACGATGATTGTACCAGATGTAGCGTTTTTACAAGCCAACTTTCTAAGAGTGATTCCCAAACAAAAACGTAGAGAGAATGTGTTGATACTGATAGGATTGAAAGAAAACAGCACTGCTCTTGGATCAGCTTTCTCCATTTGTATTTGTTATGGACTCCCATTAGTTGCTGCCAAGGCAACATCTACTCTTCCCGGAGTCCAACAAAATTAAGGCAGTTATAAAAATGGTAAAACATTACACTACATTTCACAACAGATTTCACAACACATTACGTGTGTGCTCTCAGGCCTCTACTCTACAACCATATATCTACAACACAAAATCCATGTGTACGTGTGTGCATAGTGAGTATGTTATCATGTGTGTGTGTGTTTGCGTGTGTCTGTGCCTGTGTGGGTGTCTCTTCACAGTCCTCACTCTTCAATAAGGTGTATTTTTATCTGTTTTTTAATCAAATTGTACTGCTTGCATGACTTATTTAATGTGTAACAGGGTTCCGTGTAGTGTTGGGGAATAATCAGAATTGGTTGGTAACATAGGTAAGATGTTTTATATTCATCAAATATTTGTAAGTTACTTCTCATCAAAATGTTATTTTTGTATAATACTGTGGCGGGTTTGCAGTTATCTGTTCTATGTCAAGACTAAGTTGCATGGGCCGGAGAGAGGGGATGTCAAGCGTGTATCTCTTGGCTCCACAATGTCTGTGTGCCAGTCAGTGTGTCTCTGTGATCTTGTCAAGATAGGATGGATTTGATATATGCCTGTTGATATGGAGGATTGGTTTATGGTTCTGAGTTTGAGAAAGGAGACAAAACTGAACGATAATTTATAGCCAACTCTGTCTGGCTAGGGGATACTCCTCTCTGAAGTAAAGTCTTTCTTTGTGTAAGTTCCTGGGACCTGTGGATTATCATGTCGTCTAGGGGGGGGTGGATCTTCGCTATAAAGGATCCCATTTGCCATTATGTGGGAAATCTCAACTTTTCATTAGAGATACTGAACTGTTGAAAGTCAAAATGCTATGTGGAAGGGACTCAGAGAATTCATTGATAGACACTGAATTGATCTGAGAGTCACAGGGTTTGTGATAGAGCTCATATAATTAAAGATGGACTTTGATAACTAACTCTGACTTGTGTGTGTGGTTTGCTCCCATGATTTGGTAAAAAGAGGAAATTTCCACAACAGTAGACATGGCTCTATATAGTACTGTGCGTCTCCTATAGTCTATTGGTGACTGTGAAGAGACCTCTGGTGGCATGTCTTGTGGGGAATGCATGGATGTCTGAGCTGTGTGCCAGTGGTTTAAACAGACACCTCAGTGCATTCAACATGTAAATTCTTCTCACAAATATGAATGGTGATGAAGTCAATCCCTCCTCTACTTTGAGCCAAGAGAGTCTGACATATTAATGTTAGATCTCCGTGTACATCCAATGGCCAGCCATGCTGCCTGGTTCTGAGCCAATTGTAATTTTCCTAAGCCCATGTTTGTGGCACCTGACCACACGACTGAACAATAGTCCAGGTGCAACAAAACTAGGGCCTGTAGGACCTGTCCTGATGATAGCGTTGTTAAGAAGGCAGAGCAGTGCTTTATTATGGACAGACCTCTCTCCATCTTAGCTACTGCTGCATCAATATGTTTTGACAATGACTGTTTACAATCCAGGGTTACTCCAAACAGTTTATTCTCCTCAACTTGCTCAATTTCCACATTATTCATTACAAGATTTAGTTTGTTTAGGGTTTATGTGTTTACAATCCAGGGTTACTCCAAACAGTTTATTTCTCCCAATTCATTACAAGATTTAGTTTGTTTAGGGTTTAGTGAAAGATTTCTTTTTTTTAAAATTTAGGACTAACTTATTTCTTGCCACCCATTCTAAAACTGACTTCAGCTCTTTGTTAAATGTTGCAGTGATTTCACTTGCTGTGGTTGCTGACATGTATAGTTTTGAGTCATCAGCATACATAGGCCCTCAGAGCCACTGGCAGGTCATTAGCAAAGGGCACGTCAAAAGTAAGGGGCCTAGTCAGCTGCTCTGGGGAACGCCTGACTCCACCTGGATTATCCCAAACAAAATCCTTACCCCAGGATTCTTCAACTGGTGATTATTCAACTGGACAATAAAGAAAAAGGAGCACTTTGTTGCTGCATGAATCTGATAGATTATTGATGCAACAAGTAAACAATCGGCTTATGTTTCGGTGTGAATTGCCTTCATCACAGCTGGAGAGGCTTCCATTAAAGAACACCCTCTGTGTTCTGTTAGACAGGTAATTCTCGATTCACAATACAGCAGGGCGTGTGAAGCCATTGCACTTAAGTTTATGATTGATAATGTCAAAAGCTGCACTGAAGTCTAACAAAACAACTCTCACAATCTTTTTTATTATTAATTTCTCTCAACCAATCATCAGTCGATTGTGTAAGTGATGTGCTTGTTGAATGCTGTTCCTTATAAGTGTGCTGAAAATCATAGCATTGCATCTGATCAAACACAATTATTTCCAAACGTTTTCTAGTTAGTAAGAGGCTGATTGGTTGGCTGTTTTAGCCAGTAAAAGGTGCTTTGCTATTATTTGGTAGTGGAATGACTTTTGTTTCCCTCCAGGCCTGAGAGCACACACTTTCCTGTAGGCTTAGATTGAAGCAATGGCAAATAGGAGTGGCAATAACGATATCCATCCATGTTGTCCGATCCAGGTGACTTGTCATTGTTGCTAGACATATTTTTTCACTTTACGGAATTCAAAATGAAGAAGCTTGTCTTTCATAATATGGTCAGTTATGCATGGATGTGTAGTAGGTTTAGAATTTGTTGTTGGCATGTCATGCCTAAATTTGCTAACCTTGCCAATGTAAAAATAATTAAAGTAGTTGGCAATATCAGTGGGATTTGTGACAAATTAACCATTTGATTCAATGAATGATGGAGCCGAGTTAATCTTTTTTCCCAAAATTTCAAAGATTTTTAATATAATTCTTTATATAATTTATCTTCGTTTCATATTACATTTTCTTCTTCTGTTGAGTCACATGATTTCTCAATTTACAGTATGTTTGAAAAATCGGCTGTGCAGACAGATTTATTTACACATCACACAGACCAGCAAATATTATTTACATCTTCAACAATTGCAATCACTACAAAACATATTGTATCACCTCTTATACATCATATTAGGCCCAGGCTTTTGAACTTTGGTTTTCCAAGATATGGCTACATCTAATGGATTTGGATACTGCTTTAAAGCAGATTTCTGCAGCATTAGTAAAGATGTGATCAAAACATGTGGATTCCTGTGCTGTTTGTAAATAACCTGGTAGGTTAACTGATACGGTTGCAGGCACTGGTTACAGTTAGGGTTAGCATTGAAATAATTCTAATATTAGCATAGCAAAATAATTATTCCACGGCAGATCAGCACCGAGAGAGATACTGTATTACCACCTATGGCTGCAAAAATTGAGGCAGATTCTTCTAGATGCTTACCCTTACACATCCTGAAATATATTGAGGCAAAAATAGAATATAGACTATAGACTTCATCATTTTGGATCTCTATGGTGAGTGAGCATAGGCAGCAGGTCCCATGTTCAATTTCCTATTCAAACCCACTCTATACTCCCCCAACCTCATTCTCACTACAGTCTACTCTCTAGATTGTTTACATGGTCATGGGCGATCCCTGAAAAGCAGCATATCTCTGTATTACCCAGTGCTTCCTCTTCTGGTGCTGATGGGGCTGCTTGAACTCTAGATGACCCTGTGACCCCTGCCTAAGCCCCTAGAATCGGCAGGGCACCCAAAATGATGTCACGCACTCAGTGGTCACACTGTGTTGCTCGAGCCCCCACAAGGGTGCGTTCTGAGCCCTCTCCTGTTCACCCATGACTGCGTGGCCATGGACACTTCCAACTCAATCATCAAGTTTGCAGACGACACTACAGTGGTAGGCTTGATAACCAACAACGACGAGACGGCCTACAGGGAGGAGGTGAGGGCTTGTCGCCAAAAGCACTCATAAACTACAGGTGCATCGAGAGCATCCTGTTGGGCTGTATCACCGTCTGGTACGGCAACTGCTCCGCCCACAACCGTAAGGCTCTCCAGAGGGTAGTGAGGTCTGCACAACGCATCACCGGGGGCAAAGTACCTGCCCTCCAGGACACCTACACCACCCAATGTCACAGGAAGGCCATAAAGATCATCAAGGACAACAACCACCCGAGCTACTGCCTGTTTACCCCGCTATCAACCAGAAGGCGAGGTCAGTACAGGTGCATTAAAGCAGGGACCGAGAGACTGAAAAACAGCTTCTATCTCAAGGCCATCAGACTGTTAAACAGCCACCACTAACATTGAGTGGCCGCTGCCAACATACTGACTCAACTTCAGCCACTTTTGTAAAAATATATCACTAGCCACTTTAAACAACGCTACTTAATATAATGTTTACATACCCTATATTACTCATCTCATATGTAAATGTAATATACTGTACTCTATATCATCTACTGCATCTTTATGTAATACATGTATCACTAGCCACTTTAAACTATGCCACTTTGTTTACATATCCTACGTTAGTCATCTCATATGTATATACTTTACTCTATACCATCTACTGCATCTTGCCTATGCCGTTCTGTACCATCACTCATTCAAATATCTTTATGTACATATTATTTATCCCTTTACACCTGCGTGTAAAAGGTAGTAGTTTTGAAATTGTTAGGTTAGATTACTCGTTGGTTATTACTGCATTGTCGGAACTAGAAGCACAAGCATTTCGCTACACTCGCATTAACATCTGCTAACCATGTGTATGTGACAAATACATTTGATTTGATTTGATTTTGATTTAGGTACAGTTGAAGTCGGAAGTTTACATACACTTAGGTTGGAGTCATTAAAACCCATTTTACAACCACTCCACAAATGTCTTGTTAACAAACTGTAGTTTTGGCAAGTCGGTTAGGATATCTACTTTGTGCATGACACAAGTAATTTTTTCCAACAATTGTTTACAAACAGATGATTTCACTTATAATTCACTGTATCACAACTCCAATGGGTCAGAAGTTTACATACACGAGGTTGACTGTGCCTTTAAACAGCTTGGGAAATTCCAGAAAATTATGTCAGGCTAATTGACATAATTTGAGTCAATTGGAGGTGTAACTCTGGATGTATTTCAAGGCCTACCTTCAAACTCAATGCCTCTTTGCTTGACATCATGGGAAAATCAAAAGAAATCAGCCAAGACTTCAGAAAAAAATTGTAGACCTTCACAAGTCTGGTTCATCCTTGGGAGCAATTTCCAAACGCCTGACGGGACCACGCTCATCTGCACGAACAATAGTACGCAAGTATAAACACCATGGGACCACGCAGCCGTCATACCGCTCAGGAAGGAGATGCGTTCTGTCTCCTAGAGATGAACGTACTTTGGTGTGAAAAGTGCAAATCGATCCCAGAACAACAGCAAAGGACCTTGTGAAGATGCTGGAGAAAACCGGTACAAAAGTATATATATCCACAGTAAAACGAGTCCTATGTCGACATAACCTGAAAGGCCACTCAGCAAGGAAGAAGCCACTGCTCCAAAACTGCCATAAAAAAGCCAGACTACGGTTTGCAACTGCACATGGGGACAAAGATCATACTTTTTGGAGAAATGTCCTCCGGTCTAATGAAACAAAAATAGAACTATTTGGCCATAATGATCATCATTATGTTTGGAGTAAAAACGGGGAGGCTTGCAAGCCAAAGAACATCATCCCAACCATGGCAGCATCATGTTATGGGGGTGCTTTGCTGGAGGAGGGACTGGTGCACTTCACAAAATAGATGGCATCATGAGGAAGGAAAATGATGTAGATATATTGAAGCAACATCTCAAGACATCAGTCATGAAGTTAAAGCTTGGTCGCAAATTGGTCTTCCAAATGGACAATGACCCCAAGCATACTTCCAAAGTTGTGGCAAAATGGCCATCACAAAGCCTTGACCTCAATCCTATAGAAAATTTGTGGGCAGAACTGAAAAGCGTGTGCTAGCAAGGATGCCTACAAACCTGTCTCAGTTATACCAGCTCTGACAGGAGGAATGGGCCAAAATTCACTCAACTTATTTTGGGAAGCTTGTGGAAGGCTACACAAAATGTTTGACCCAAGTTAAACAATTAAAGGCAATGCTACCAAATACTAATTGAGTGTATGTAAAATTCTGACCCACTGGGAATGTGATGAAAGAAATAAAAGCTTAAATAAATAATTCTCTCTACTATTATTTTGACGTTTCATATTCTTAAAATTAAGTGGTGATCCTAACTGACGTAAGACAGGCAATTTGTTACTAGGATTAAATGTCAGGTATTTTGAAAAACTGAGTTTAAATGTATTTGGCTAAGGTGTATATAAACCTCCGACTTCAACTGTATTAGATTGGTTGTAGCTCCATAGAGATAAGATACATCACCCACTATTAATAAGCATTTCGCCGCCTGACTGATGAAACAAAATAGATCTCTGTCACCTGTTTTCCCGCAAGGAACATGAACCTTTTGTGGGATGGCATACTTTTACAGTGCATGTTGTCTCAGATGTTTGGGAAGCACTCCCAGTTTCCCACGTTCCACACAGTCAATGGTCCTTGGTGAAGGTGTGCTTTCTTCCTGGCTTTGAAGAGGTTCTTTGAACATATGCCAAAGAGGAAAAGAGATACACCATGAATGGTATAGCCTGGGATCTTCTCCAGGTGGAGACTAGTGATCCTTGAGGTCCGTCTTCTGTCCGAGGGAGAGAGACATAGAGAAAGGACAGAGGAGGCCCATTGAAAGTCACATGCCTGATTTATTGAAGTAGATTCTTAATGTAGCGTCAGTGCATAACGTCACCTGACTTCACACAAACACAGACACACAGTATTAACCCGAGAGTGACAGTGTGCACCTCTGTCAGATGTCCTTCTTTCTCTCTTTAGGTTTCAGAACCACTGAATTAAAAGTTGAAAGTGCGCCAAATTTATGAGCTTCCTGTTGCATATTGAGAAGTTAAGGTTGTTTACCTCGTTGTAACAGATAAATGCAAGTTCACATAACAGCTGCCTGCAGTCCCAGTATTAGCTGTGTTATGACAGCTGGTGTACTGTGTATTAGTCCCAGTATTAGCTGTGTTATGACATCTGGTGTACTGTGTATTAGTCCCAGTATTAGCTGTGTTATGACATCTGGTGTACTGTGTATTAGTCCCAGTATCAGCTGTGTTATGACATCTGGTGTACTGTGTATTAGTCCCAGTATTAGCTGTGTTATGACAGCTGGTGATTGCACCTAAAATCATTTATCGGATCATCAAGAATTTCAAGGAGAGCGGTTCAATTGTTGTGAAGAAGGCCTCAGGGCTCCCAAGAAAGTCCAGAAAGCACCTGGACCGTCTCCTAAACTTGATTCAGCTGCAGGATCGGGGCAACACCAGTACAGAGCTGGCTCGGGAATGGCAGCAGGCAGGTGTGAGTGCATCTGCACACACAGTGAGATGAAGACTTTTGGAGAGTGGCCTGGTGTCGAGAAGGGCAGCAAAGAAGCCACTTCTCTCCAGGAAAAACATCAGGGACAGACTGATATTCTGCAAAAGGTACAGGGATTGGACTGCTGAGGACTGGGGAAAAGTAATTTTCTCTGATGAATCCCCTTTCAGATTGTTTGGGGCATTCGGAAAAAAGTTTGTCCGGAGAAGACATGGTGAGCGCTACCATCAGTCCTGTGTCATGCCAACAGTAAAGCATCCTAAGACCATTCATGTGTGGGGTTGCTTCTCAGCCAAGGGAGTGGACTCACTCACAATTTTGCCGAAGAACACAGTCATGAATAAAGAATGGTACTAACACATCCTCCGAGAGCAACTTCTTCCAACTAGCCAACAAGCCTACCACTGTTGTGTCGTCCACAAACTTGATGATTGAGTTGGAGGCGTGCGTGGCCGCGCAGTCGTGGGTGAACAGGGAGTACAGGAGAGGGCTCAGAACGCACCCTTGTGGGGCCCCAGTGTTGAGGATCAGCGGGGTGGAGATGTTGTTGCCTACCCTCACCACCTGGGGGCGGCCCGTCAGGAAGTCCAGTACCCAGTTGCACAGGGCGGGGTCGAGACCCAGGGTCTCGACCTTGATGACGAGCTTGGAGGTTACTATGGTGTTAAATGCCGAGCTGTAGTCGATGAACAGCATTCTCACATAGGTATTCCTCTTGTCCAGATGGGTTAGGGCAGTGTGCAGTGTGGTTGAGATTGCGTCGTCTGTGGACCTATTTGGGCGGTAAGCAAATTGGAGTGGGTCTAGGGTGTCAGGTAGGGTGGAGGTGATATGGTCCTTGACTAGTCTCTCAAAGCTCTTCATGATGACGGAAGTGAGTGCTACGGGGCGGTAGTCGTTTAGCTCAGTTACCTTAGCTTTCTTGGGAACAGGAACAATGGTGGCCCTCTTGAAGCATGTGGGAACAGCAGAACGGTATAGGGATTGATTGAATATGTCCGTAAACACACCAGCCAGCTGGTCTGCGCATGCTCTGAGGGCGCGGCTGGGGATGCCGTCTGGGCCTGCAGCCTTGCGAGGGTTAACACGTTGAAATGTTTTACTCACCCCGGCTGCAGTGAAGGAGAGACCACATATTTTCGTTGCAGGCCGTGTCAATGGCACTGTATTGTCCCCAAAGCAGGCAAAAAAGTTATTTAGTTTGCCTGGGAGCATGACATCCTGGTCCGTGACTGGGCTGGATTTCTTCTTGTAGTCCGTGATTGACTATAGACCCTGCCACATACCTCTTGTGTCTGAGCCGTTGAATTGAGATTCTACTTTGTCTCTATACTGACGCTTAGCTTGTTTGATAGCCTTGCGGAGGGAATAGCTGCACTGTTTGTATTCAGTCATGTTACCAATCACCTTGCCCTGATTAAAAGCAGTGGTTCGCGTTTTCAGTTTCACGCGAATGCTGCCATCAATCCACGGTTTCTGGTTAGGGAATGTTTTAATCGTAGCTATGGGAACGACATCTTCAACGCACGTTCTAATGAACTCACACACCGAATCAGCGTATTCATCAATGTTATTGTCTGACGCAATACGAAACATGTCCCAGTCCATGTGATGGAAGCAGTCTTGGAGTGTGGAATTAGCTTGGTCGGACCAGCGTTGGACAGACCTCAGCGTGGGAGCTTCTTGTTTTAGTTTCTGTCTGTAGGCAGGGATCAGCAAAATGGAGTCGTGGTCAGCTTTTCCGAAAGGAGGGCGGGGCAGGGCCTTATATGCGTCGCGGAAGTTAGAATAACAATGATCCAAGGTTTTGCCAGACCTGGTGGCGCAATCGATATGCTGATACAATTTAGGGAGTCTTGTTTTCAGATTAGCCTTGTTAAAATCCCCAGCTACAATGAATGCAGCCTCAGGATGTATGGATTCCAGTTTGCAAAGAGTCAAATAAAGTTCGTTCAGAGCCATCGATGTGTCTGCTTGGGGGGGAATATATACGGCTGTGATTATAATCGAAGAGAATTCTCTTGGTAGATAATGCAGGTGAACAGAAGGATTTGAGTTACTCTATGTTTCTGTGATCACACCACGTCTCGTTAGCCATAAGGCATACGCCCCCGCCCCTCTTCTTACCAGAAAGGTGTTTGTTTCTGTCGGCGCGATGCGTGGAGAAACCCGCTGGCTGCACCGCCTCCGATAGGGTCTCTCCAGTGAGCCATGTTTCCGTGAAGCAAAGAACGTTACAGTCTCTGATGTCCCTCTGGAATGCTACTCTTGCTCGGATTTCATCAACCTTGTTGTCAAGAGACTGGACATTGGCGAGAAGAATGCTAGGGAGTGGTGCACGATGTGCCTGTCTCCGTAGTCTGACCAGAAGACCGCCTCGTTTCCCTCTTTTATGAATATAGTTTTTTTGGGTCGCCGGCTGGGATCCATTCCGTTGTCCTGGTTGAAAGGCAGAACACAGGATCCGCTTTGCGAAAGTCATATTCTTGGTCGTACTGATGGTGAGTTGACGCTGATCTTATATTCAGTAGTTCTTCTCGACTGTATGTAATGAAACCTAAAATGACCTGGGGTACTAATGTAAGAAATAACACGTAAAAAAAACAAAAAACTGCATAGTTTCCTAGGAACGAGAAGCGAGGCGGCCATCTCTGTCGGCGCCGGAAGTAATGGCAGCATGCCTGCAAGGTTGGGTAGTTTACTTTCTAAATGTAATCCGTTACAGTTCTTAGTTACCAGTCCAAAATTGTAATCAGCAACGTAACTTTTGGATTACCCAAATTCAGTAATATAATATAATCTGATTACTTTCTGTTACTTTTTAATTACTTTACCCTTAAAGCGATAGTTCACCCAAATTACAAAATTACACATTGTTCCCTTACCCTGTAAGCAGTTTATGGACAAGGTATGACAGCAATCAATGCTTTGGTTTAGTTTCCCTGACACTGGTTCCATATGCTAAGATTTTAGAATTTGTGGCACAAATCCCATTCACGTCCTGGTACCAAAATGTGCATTTTTCATGCATCATTAGAAGTAGACAAAAAGGATCCATCAAACACATTTGGTGTGTCATCATAGTAGTCTCTGACTTGGTGTCAGACTCACTCAGTAGGAAAAAACTTAAATTGGCACCTTTTTATGTATGTTTTTATTTGATTTCACCTTTATTTAACCAGGTAGGCCAGTTGAGAACAAGTTCTCAATTACAACTGTGACCTGGCCAAGATAAAGCAAAGCAGTGCAACAAAAAACAACAACACAGAGTTACATATGGAATAAACAAACGTACAATAACACAATACAAAAATCTATATACAGTGTGTGCAAATGGAGTGTGTGCACCTTTTTTTCAATGCTGAATTGAATGTCATTGAGGGAACAGAAAGGCGTCAAAGTATTTTTTCATTAATATTCTTTCTGAATTTAAAAGTGATCTTAGAAGTAATCATCAAGTTTTTTGTTGTTGCTGGTAACGTAACAGATTACAGTTATATTTAGCGGGTAGTCCGATTACACGTAACAGATTACAGTTATATTTAGCGGGTAGTCCGATTACATGTAACTGATTACGGTTATATTTAGCGGGTAGTCCGATTACATTTAACAGATTACAGTTATATTTAGCGGGTAGTCCGATTACATGTAACTGATTACAGTTATATTTAGCGGGTAGTCCGATTACATGTAACTGATTACAGTTATATTTAGCGGGTAGTCCGATTACATGTAACTGATTACAGTTATATTTAGCGGGTAGTCCGATTACATGTAACTGATTACAGTTATATTTAGCGGGTAGTCCGATTACATGTAACTGATTACAGTTATATTTAGCGATTACATGTAACTGATTAGTCCGATTACATGTAACTGATTACAGTTATATTTAGCGGGTAGTCCGATTACATGTAACTGATTACAGTTATATTTAGCGGGTAGTCCGATTACATGTAACTGATTACAGTTATATTTAGCGGGTAGTCCGATTACATGTAACTGATTACAGTTATATTTAGCGGGTAGTCCGATTACATGTAACTGATTACAGTTATATTTAGCGGGTAGTCCGATTACATGTAACTGATTACAGTTATATTTAGCGGGTAGTCCGATTACATGTAACTGATTACAGTTATATTTAGCGGGTAGTCCGATTACATGTAACTGATTACAGTTATATTTAGCGGGTAGTCCGATTACATGTAACTGATTACAGTTATATTTAGCGGGTAGTCCGATTACATGTAACTGATTACAGTTATATTTAGCGGGTAGTCCGATTACATGTAACTGATTACAGTTATATTTAGCGGGTAGTCCGATTACATGTAACTGATTACAGTTATATTTAGCGGGTAGTCCGATTACATGTAACTGATTACAGTTATATTTAGCGGGTAGTCCGATTACATGTAACAGATTACAGTTATATTTAGCGGGTAGTCCGATTACATGTAACAGATTACAGGGTTGGGGAGTAATCAGTAATCAGTTCCTCCCCAGCCCTTTATGCGGGTACGTGTGTTTGCTTATACAGTACCAGACAAAAGTTTGGACACACCTACTCATTCAAGGGTTTTTCTTTATTTTTTTTACTACTTTCTACATTGTAAAATAATACTGAAGACATCAAAACTATGAAATAACACATATGGAATCATGTAGTAACCGAAAAAGTGTTAAGAAATTCCAAATACATTTTAGACTTTAAATTCTTCAAAGCTTTGCACACACTTGGCATTCTCTCAACCAGCTTCATGAGGTAGTCACCTGGAATGCATTTCAATTAACAGGTGTGCCATGTAAAAAGTTAATTTGTGTAATTTCTTTCTTTCTTAATGTGTTTGAGACAATCTGTGGTGTTGTGACAAATTAGGGCAGGGAAACAAAAGATATCCATATTTGGTAAAAGACCAAGTCCATATTATGGCAAGAACAGCTCAAATAAGCAAAGAGAAATGACAGTCCATCATTACTTTAAGACATGAAGGTCAGTCAATCTGGAAAATGTAAGAGGACCACCACAGGAAAGGAAGACCCAGAGTGCTAAATCAGATGACCTGGTGACCCACAATCACCCAACCTCAACCCAATTGAGATGGTTTGGGGTGAGTTGCACCACAGAGTGAAGGAAAAGCAGTCAACAAGTGCTCAGACTGTGTGGGAACTCATTCAAGACTATTGGAAAGCATTCCAGGTGAAGCTGGTTGAGAGAACGCCACGAGTGTGCAAAGCTGTCATCAAGGCAAAGGGTGGCTTCTTTGTTAGCATAAACACAATACCTGTTTATCTTTAATTCTCCCTGTGTGTCTGCAATCTCCTTTTACAATCTCCCCTATGACCACTCACAGCACAGGTTGGTTACAACATCTGTCTGACTTTGGTGCCAGAGAATAGGTGATGCCAAGGCTGTGTTGACATAGCAAGCCCTCAGGTCATTCTGTTGATCAGATCAAAATGCGATTTCATGCTTTTTTAGTGACACTAGCTCGCCGTGACCTAGTTGTTTGTTTTATAGGCTACCTCTGACAGGCCACCTCTGCTAAACTCTACACACGCATTTGAGTTTGGGGAGAGGGGTAATGGCGACACTACTTTGTTATTAGGTCCTGTGTGTGACGGTGATGAGTGTGTGGCTGGGTGGGCGCCAGCACAGTGCCCCTAGTTCAGGAGCGTCGTGAGGGAGTTTGTTCCACCATTGGGGGGCCAGAGCAGCGAACAGTTTTGATACAGTACTGCTGGAGTAGGCTAGCTGGCAGTGGCTGCGTTGTTGACTTTGTAGGCTATCTGGCAGTGGCTGCGTTGTTGACACTACACTAATCAAGTCGTTCCGCGCCGGAGCGGAACAGGCCATCAGCCTGTTAAATAGCCATCACTAGCCGACTTCCACCCGGTTACGCAATCCTGCACCTTAGAGGCTGCTGTGCTATACACATAGAATTGGAATCACCTACCACTATAATACTTGAATACTAGTCACTTTAATAATGTTTACATACTGCTTTACTCATCTAGCATCTACCAAATACTAATTGAGTGTATGTAAACTTCTGACAAACTGGGAATGTGATTAAATAGTTTTAAGCTGAAATAAATAATTCTTTCTACTATTATTCTGACATTTTGTAACGGCTTTCTTCTGTTGAAGGAGGAGCGGACCAAAATGCAGCGTGGTATTTTTGAGACATGTTTAATGAAGAACGAAAAAACACGAACAATACAAAAACAACAAACGGAACGTGAAAACCTAAACAGTCCTATCTGGTGAAGACACAGAGACAGGAACAATCACCCACGACACACTCAAAGAATATGGCTGCCTAAATATGGTTCCCAATCAGAGACAACGATAATCACCTGACTCTAATTGAGAACCGCCTCAGGCAGCCATAGACTATACTATACGCCCCACAAAAACCCCAAGACAAAAACACACCACAATAACCCATGTCACACCCTGGCCTGACCAAATAAATGAAGATAAATATAATATATTTCGACCAGGGCGTGACAGAACCCCCCCCTAAGGTGCGGACTCCTGGACGCACAACAAAACTATAGGGAGGGTCCGGGTGGGCGTCTGTCCATGGTGGCGGCTCTGGCTCCGGCGCGGGACCCCACTCTATTAATGTCTTAGTCCCCCTTCCTCGCGTCCTAGGATAGTCCACCCTCGCCGCCGACCATGGCCTAGTAGTCCTCACCCGGAACCCCACTGGACTGAGGGTCAGCTCGGGACTGAGGGTCAGCTCGGGACTGAGGGGCAGCTCGGGACAGAGGGGCAGCTCGGGACAGAGGCAGCTCGGGACTGAGGGGCAGCTCGGGACTGAGGGGCAGCTCGGGACTGAGGGGCAGCTCAGCACTGAGGGGAAGCTCGGGACTGAGAGGAAGCCCATCACTGAGAGGAAGCCCAGCACTGAGAGGAAGCCCAGCACTGAGAGAAAGCTCAGCCAGGTAGTTGGATCCGGCAGATCCTGGCTGACTGGCAGATCTGGAAGAGTCTGGCTGACTGGCAGATCTGGAAGAGTCTGGCTGACTGGCAGATCTGGAAGAGTCTGGCTGACTGGCGGATCTGGAAGAGTCTGGCTGACTGGCGGATCTGGCTGCTCCATGTAGACTGACAGCTCTGGCGGCTTCTTGCAGACTGACAGCTCTGGCTGCTCCATGCAGACTGGCAGCTCCATGCAGACTGGCAGCTCCATGCAGACTGACAGCTCCTTGCAGACTGACAACTCCTTGCAGACTGGCAGCTCCTTGCAGACTGGCAGCTCCTTGCAGACTGGCAGCTCCACGCAGACTGGCAGCTCTGGCTGCTCCATGCAGACTGACAGCTCTGGCTGTTCCATGTAGACTGACAGCTCTGGCTGCTCCATGTAGACTGACAGCTCTGGCTGCTCCATGTAGACTGACAGCTCTGGCTGCTCCATGCAGACTGACAGCTCTGGTTGCTCCATGTAGACTGACAGCTCTGGCTGCTCCATGCAGACTGACAGCTCTGGCTGCTCCATGCAGACTGACAGCTCGGGCTGCGCTAAACAGGCGGGAGACTCCAGCAGCGCTGTAGAGGATGAAGGCTCTGGCAGCGCTGAACAGGCGGGAGACTCCGGCAGCGCAGGAGAGGAGAAAGGCTCCGACAGCGCTGAACAGGCGGGAGGCTCCGGCAGCACAGGAGAGGAGGAAGGCTTTGGCTGCGCTGAACAGGCGGGAGACTCCGGCAGCGCTGGAGAGGCGAGAGGCTCCGACAGCGCAGGAGAGGAGGAAGGCTCCGGTAGCGCTGGAGAGGCGAGGCGCACTGTAGGCCTGATGCGTGGTGCTGGCACTGGTGGTACTGGGCCGAGGACACGCACAGGAAGCCTGGTGCGGGGAGCTGCCACCGGAGGGCTGGTGTGTGGAGGTTGCACAGGATGGGCTAGACCGTGAAGGCGTACTGGAGATCTTGAGAGCAGTGTTGGCACAGGACGTGCAAGGCTAGGGATGTGCACAGGAGGCCTGGTGCGTGAGGCTGGCACCAACTTCACCAGCCGACTAACACGCACCTCAGGATGAGTATGGAGCGCTGACCCAGGTGCCATCAAATCCCTGACACGTTCCGTCGGGTGAATTCCATGCAAAAAGCACCAACACAGCAACTCCCTCATTTCTCTCTCCTCCAATTTCCCCATTAACTCCTTCACAGTCTCTGCTTCGCTCACCTCCAACACCGGCTCTGGTTCTGGTCTCCTCCTTGGCTCCTCACGATAAACAGGGAGAGTGGGCTCAGGGTCTGACTCCTGACTCTGCCACACTCTCCCTGAGCCCCCCAAAAACATTTTTGGGGGCTGACTCTCGGGCTTCCATCCGCGTCGCCGCGCTGCGTCCTCATACCAGCGCCTCTCAGCTCTCGCCGCCTCCAGTTCTTCCTTGGGGCGGCGATATTCTCCAGGCTGATCCCATGGTCCTTCTCCGAACAATTCGTCCTCCCATGTCCATTCCTCTCTTTGCTGCACCTGCCTGTTACCACGCCGTTTGGTCCTGTTGTGGTGGGTGATTCTGTAACGGCTTTCTTCTGCTGAAGGAGGAGCGGACCAAAATACAGCGTGGTATTTTTGAGACATGTTTAATAAAGAACGAAAAAACACGAACAATACAAAAACAACAAAAGGAACGTGAAAACCTAAACAGTCCTATCTGGTGAAGACACAGAGACAGGAACAATCACCCACGACACACTCAAAGAATATGGCTGCCTAAATATGGTTCCCAATGAGAGACAACGATAATCACCTGACTCTGATTGAGAACCGCCTCAGGCAGCCATAGACTATACTATACGCCCCACAAAAACCCCAAGACAAAAACACACCACAATAACTCATTTCACACCCTGGCCTGACCAAATAAATGAAGATAAATATAATATATTTCGACCAAGGTGACACATTTCACATTCTTAAAATAAGGTGGTGATCTTAACTAACCTAAGACAGGGAATTTTTACTGGGATTAAATGTCAGAAATTGTGAAAAACTGAGTTTAACTATATTTGGCTAAGGTGTATGTAAACTTCTGACTTCAACTGTATATACTGTATTCTATTCTACTGTATTTTTGTCATTGCTTTACATATTTCTTAATTTCATTATTTTCCTTTTAGATTTGTGTATTTCTATCAATTGTTGGATACTACAGAACTGTTGGAGCCATGAACACAAGCATTTCGCTACAGCCTGCTAAATAACATCTGCTAAATATGCGTATGTGACCAATACAATATGATTTGATTTATAGCAGGGTTGATCTCTGAGTTTACAGAAGAGGCTCAAATGACCATCCCATGTCCAACTGGCCGCCCGTGTAGCTAGCTACCCTCCCAGGGGGCAGTGGGGCCATGGAGTGACTGACCTCCTATAGGTATTACACATTGATGTGTAATCATCGCTGATGGTTAACTGCTCGCTGCGTCATCACGGCAGCAAGGACACTGTCTCTTGAACCTATTTTGTGTACTGTATTACTATTTAGACTTTGTAGCCATAATCTTGTTATTCTGCAGCGACCATGGATGACACATACCTGCAAAACAAACCCAGGGTGGGATATTTGAGTTTTGACATCTTAATTGGCCACCTTGATAGGATCCGGTTATTGTAAGGCTAATGGCATGACAAATGGGTCAGTTTTTGTGCAATCTACACTGTAGTGGGTCATGGTGAAAACATGAACCTACACTTTGGTGAGTCCTGGTGAGGACATGAATCTACACTGTGGTGGGCCCAGTAGAAGACAGGAATATATACTGTGGTGGGTCCTGGTGTGTGTGTGTGTGTGTGTGTGTGTGTGTGTGTGTGTGTGTGTGTGTGTGTGTGTGTGTGTGTGTGTGTGTGTGTGTGTGTGTGTGTGTGTGTGTGTGTGTGTGTGTGTGTGTGTGTGTGTGTGTGCCTGTGCGTGTGCGTGTGCACGCATGCATGCAGCCGTGTGTGTGTGTTTGCCATCTGATGATCCCTGTCAGGGTATCTTGTCATGCGATAATAGCTTCTCATGTCATCTGAAACGAGAGTCATTATGCCTCCTACTGGTTAAAGGGCTGCTACCCATGCAGGGCCGTATTCATAAAATGTCTCAGAATGAAGTTTGGTCTACAAAACTAGAGTCATTATGCCTCCTACTGGTTACAGGGCTGCTAGCCTGTGCCGGGCGGTATTCATAAAATGTCATAAAGATTTGCCTTTTTAGCACAAGATTAGATGGGCAACGGGGACCTGATCCCAGATCAGCACCCCTATTCTGTGAAGCTTCATGAATACGGGCCCTGGCTCAAAATAATACAATTTGGATTTAACATTCAAAGTATCCTTTGCCCCAAACGACAGATTCCACTCAAGACATTTTGGCTGTTGGGTAGGCTACGTGTAACAGTAGCACCACCCAATGGATTAGTGGCCTATTCATTCCACTTGTGACAGAAATCAGCCAAGTCACTAATACTATATTATGTTAACATGCTTCCAAAATTATACATTGTTTGTCCGGCTCAGTCAATTCTACAATTATTTCTTAAATTATATATAAACGATGTATAACTTCCATCTACTTCCATCTACAAAGACAATGACCAACGATGTATAATTTTATATATATGTAACCTTTATTTAACTAGGCAAGTCCGTTAAGAACAAGTTCTTATTTACAATGATGGCAAACCCGGACGACGCTGGGAAAATTGTGCGCAGCCCTATGGGACTCCCAATCACGACCGGTTGTGATACATCCTGGAATCGAACCAGGGTGTCTGTATTTTTTTTAACCTTTATTTAACTAATCTTTATTTAACTAACTATTTATCTGTAGTGACGCCCTAGATGCAGTGCCTTAGACCGCTGCGCCACTCGTTAGCCTTATAATAGTAAAGTATGGCTTTGTTGCACCTTAAATACAAAATGCAGTGGCCTTTTCTGTTTTTGTTCTCATTTCTGTTTCCTGTCTCTGTTACTTTATTGAGCAACAATCCAAATATATCATCTACATTTGCAGCCTCAAAACATTTGATACAAAATTACCCGATAGACACAGTTACATCATCACCACAGAATCACCCGCCTCAACTAGCCTATGCAACAGAATAGAAACAGGAAGCAATATCGACAGTCTGATTTCTTTTTATGTGGCTGTCATATTTCATTTGAACCATTAGACTTCCGTTGTTGCAAGTGCCTGAAGTTAATACAGAATCGTCGTGAAAAGCCTAAAGTATAGCCTAACATCAGCTGGTGTTTTGTCTCTCTTTCCATTTTGATAAATAATTTACGTGCTTAAGATGACTTCCATCTACAAAGACAATGACCAACATTCTTTGGAGCTTGTGGAAGATCTTGGTCAAGATAACAGTCAAGAGGAGTTGGACTTTTCTTACCTGTTTTTGTACAACCCATCTGACGACTTTCGCGTGATTGAAGGTAAGAGCATTTTCCTGAAGTGCCGTCAAAGGCAATCAATCAATAACGTATGTTTAAATAGGAGTTTACACCAATTAGATGTTTATTCAGGATAACAAAAATAACCAAGGTAGCCTAATCACATAATCAGATTTTGTACACTAGCCTACTCAGAAAAGATGGAAGATTTTAGAATATTCACATGAAAATCTGTCGCCTAAAGACTCAGGTTGTCCAGCGTCTCGTTGATTATGCCTGCACATCATGGTTTACCAGGAGCCCCAAACATCTAAAAAGAAAAGAAAGCTATCAGCCAATAAAGCTTTTAAGAATTGTAGTTAAAGTACTTATCTGGAGTTTGAGCATTTTCTACGTCTCTGTCTCTGTGACGTGTCTATATCTATGTAATTGTAAGCGTATATATGTAAAAATAGGGACCACAATGGAAATAAGTCCCAGACCCAATAAGTCCCAGACCCAATATATATATATATTTTTTTAAACTGACAGACAAAATCAATCAATCGATCAATCCAAACTGTGCAGAGCATCTTCCTGACGTGCCGTAAAGAGCAATCAATAATTTGTTTAAATTGGAGTTTACAACAATTCGATGTTTATTCGTGATTTAAAAAACAAAGGTAGCATACCATATCACATAATCATATTGTGTACACTAGCCTAGTCAGAAAAGGCTACAGTCACAAACCGAAATGTGATAGAATACATTTCAATAGCTTTGACATGCTGGTCTGTGGTCTCCACTGTTCATGCATGGCTTTCTGATTTGGTTTATATTTAGGGACAGATCATAATTTACTGTGAGGGGTGGTCCAAAATGGGGGAGGGCTGTCAAAAAATGTTTTTTTGCTTTGGGGAGGGTTGTGTGATTTTTTGGGGGGCACAGGGGGGCTAGTGTGTTTTTCCCTAGTTTATTCGCTCTTCTGCTCATATTTTCCCTAAAAACAATGGCTTGGATCAGGTTATTGTAAGGTTAATGGAATGTCAATATTTTAATATTACCCTAATAAAGTTTAGAATAGTTTGTGAAGCTTTGGTAGGGTGTGGCTATTATTAAGCTTTAGCTACTGCAGGCCTATGATATGAAGGCAGTGAGCCCTGGCGCGCCAACTGACTCCAACAGTTGAATTTGAGGTGAGGGAAGAAAGTTTCAGGTCTACCAGAGATTCTCCTATAATCTAACAATATAATGCCTATCTTTAGAAAAATATTTCTGATAGAAAATGAACCAATTACCCTCTTTCTGTACATCTATGTCTGTATAGCAGACAGAGTAGACAATCAGACATAAAGAAATGCGTGGTGTGTCGTAGCATGTTACCAGCATCTCTCTCTCTCTCCTTCTGTCTGTGGTTTGGCCTAAGCTTCTCTTCCTTTATATATGTATTCATTTATTAAAATGTTAATATCACACAGTGGACACCTAACCCTATAGGCCTATGCATGCAATGCCCCTGACAACTGAACCGTAAGGTGCACAATTATTGTTTTAGGAAAGTAACCAAAAACAAAATAGAAAAATAGGCTATAAAGTTTTGCATATGCTACACATTGAAACACAAGGAATAGTGTTTTTTTGTAATTTGTTATAGGCTGTTTTTAAGGACACGTAAATGTGGCTCATTTGGGCAACGTCCCTTGTTTATTGATGGCGCTGGCTGCCCCAGGGTGGATCTGAATGCATATGGATGTACATTTTTCAAATGTTCGGTAATTTAAAATCTTCGCTGTCATGTTGTCCGCCTCCAAATTTTCCAAAAGGAAACTCTGAAATGGCATATTCTTTTTGGAAGATTTTAGAATATTCACATGAAAATCTGTCGTCAATTGGATGGAAACCTATAGACCCCCTAAAGACTCTGGCAAGTGCACTAGTCCAGTGTCTCTTTGATTATCTTGCACATCATGGTTCACAAGCAGCCCCAAATATCAGCCAAACCAACTTGAAAGAACTGTACTTAAACTCCCCCCTCAAACTCATCTGGAGCATGTTTTCCTCTCTATCTATGTAATGTGTCTGTATCTCTGTAATGTGTCTGTATCTCTGTAATGTGTCTGTATCTCTGTAATGTGTCTGTATCTATGTAATGTGTCTGTATCTATGTAATGTGTCTGTATCTCTGTAATGTGTCTGTATCTATGTAATGTGTCTGTAATGTGTCTGTATCTATGTAATGTGTCTGTATCTCTGTAATGTGTCTGTATCTCTGTAATGTGTCTGTATCTATGTAATGTGTCTGTATCTATGTAATGTGTCTGTATCTCTGTAATGTGTCTGTATCTCTGTAATGTGTCTGTAATATGTCTGTATCTATGTAATGTGTCTGTATCTCTGTAATGTGTCTGTATCTATGTAATGTGTCTGTATCTCTGTAATGTGTTTGTATCTCTGTAATATGTCTGTATCTCTGTAATGTGTCTGTAATATGTCTGTATCTATGTCTGTATCTCTGTAAGTTAAGTATCTCTGTGTTACTGGGTCAGCATACAATGTGTCTGTATCTCTGGGAGGGATTGATGCTGCTAAGCCTGTGTCTTACTGGGTCAGCATACAAGGTATCTCTGTAAGGGAGTCTGTATCTCTGATTGTATCTCTGAGCTAAGCCTGTTTTACTGGGTCAGCATACAAGGCAGGGAGGGATTGACGAGCTAAGCCTGTGTTACTGGGTCAGCATACAAGGTAGGGAGGGATTGACGAGCTAAGCCTGTGTTACTGGGTCAGCATACAAGGTAGGGAGGGATTGACGAGCTAAGCCTGTGTTACTGGGTCAGCATACAAGGGAGGGAGAGATTGACGAGCTAAGCCTGTGTTACTGGGTCAGCATACAAGGTAGTGAGAGATGGACGAGCTAAGCCTGTGTTACTGGGTCAGCATACAAGGTAGGGAGAGATTGACATACAGTAGTCTATTATTGTGGTGTTGAAAATGAAAACCATGATATTGAAGTGCCTGAAGTTGGTATGTTATGTTAATTGGTTGTATGTTGCATTGGCACAGAAACCTGTTGTTGGAAAATGTGTTGCATATATTTAATAAAATTATAAATATGGCATCAAAATGTTGAAAGTCTGATTTCCCCCTAGCTGATCATTGTCTGCAGCCGGTTCTGATTTTAGTGTAATGAAACAGGCAGTGAGAGGGAGCTCGTCTGTGGTGGTCGGCAAACCCCCAACCTTTGGCCCATAGGCCTACATCGCATCGACTGTGCCACAAAAGCAAACTGAAGTAGTTAAGTCGATATCCACGTTTATAAACACAGGGTCACTACAGTTACCGTTATTTGTGGTCGTAAACATTACTCTGAGTTAATTCTATGAGGGGTGAGGGTGTTCTATGTATTTTAAAGTACAAGGGGAGGGTCATGTGAAAATATTTTGGACTTTGGGAAGGGGGGTGCATTTTGTTTATGATACCTTGAGTTAGACCAGCCCCTCCACCAGTAAATGTTGATGTGTCCCTTAGCCATTTTTAACCCCTGTTGAATTATGGACTATCCAATAATAGAGGAACAGCCCACTCAGCTGTCAAACGCTTATGTTGTAAAATCCTCGACCCAGTGTAACTCTATGTCTGTTTCACATGCCTGCTGTTTTAAGAACAAGTTTCCTATTATTGCTGGTAATTGCCTGATGTTCATTAAAAAAGACTTGGTAACAAAATCTCTAAGAACATAAAATATAGTCACTGAAACGGCAGGTGTGAGTTTAGAAGAAATCACCACTCTGATCCTGAAATGTTGCAATACATAATGCCTAAATGAGTACTCCTTTCATCCTGCCATATTCTTAGCAGACAACTCAGGGGTTCCCCCTCGCGGAGATCACAACCCCTCATCTGTGGTGAACTACCCTTGTGACGGAAGCTCCAGTAACGCCCCTACAACCTCCAGCCAGTCCTCTTACCACCATGGGCCTGTCCCAGACAGCCTGTCTGGGCCTGGGTTTAACTCACTGGATCTCCCCTCCGGGCCAAGGGGTGCTCCCTCTCCCAGCCCCAGGATTGAGATCACCCCATCAGGGGACCCTCACCAGACTCATCCCCTGGACGCCAGCCCCAGAACCACGGCCCTGACTGTGCCTGGTTATGAGAACACGGCCTACCGAGAGCCCCAGAGCCCTGCCAGCAGCAACTCCTCCACGGGTTGGCTGTCTGAGGCCTACTCGCCCTGGGTCTCGCCTTGTGTATCTCCCAGTGGTGGTGGGGGCATGGTTGGCTTGACCGCCTTGGACCTCCTCCCGGGCCTCCAAGGCATCCATACGTCCTCGGCCCACTCCTCCCCTGGGACCTCCCCGCGAACCAGCATCACAGAGGAGACTTTCCTGGTACCGCAGAGTCAGCGGTCTTCCTCGCCACATTCCCACGATTACCCCCGCTCTCGCTCCGCCTCTCCTCAGGGAAAACGCACCTACGACCAGTACAGCGGCCCCAATCTGGGGACCACCAGCCAGCAGCAACGCTCCCGGAGCCCAAGCCCCAGCCCCTCGCCTCACCACCCCCAAGGACGACCCTTGGCCCAAGCTGACCCACAGGGCAATGCCCCTCAGCAGATGCCCAGTGTTGAAGAGGTGTTGAGCAGCTTCAACTCCAGCCTCAGCTCCAGCCTCAGCTCCAGCCTCAGCTCCAGCCTCAACTCCAGCCTCAGCTCCAGCATGTCCAGGGCGGTCCCCTCCAAGATGGTGCGGCCCAGTGTTGAGTGCTATACGTATGGAGAGAACCAGGGGGAGCATGGGCAGAGAGGCAGAGCTGGGGCTGAGACCTTCTACATCCTCCCTACATCTTTCTGGCCGGCTTCACTAGCCCATGGAGCCTTCAGGTATAATGTGCAATGTGCTATGATAATGATGATCCCTCATAAGAATGAAAAGTAATGACAGTCACATGAATCTGTAATGATAGGTAAAGAAGTAATGACAGTCACATGAATCTGTAATGACAGGTAAAGAAGTAATGACAGTCACATGAATCTGTAATGACAGGTAAAGAAGTAATGACAGTCACATGAATCTGTAATGACAGGTAAAGAAGTAATGACAGTCACATGAATCTGTAATGACAGGTAAAGAGGTAATGACAGTCACATGAATCTGTAATGATAGGTAAAGAGGTAATGACAGTCACATGAATCTGTAATGACAGGTAAAGAAGTAATGACAGTCACATGAATCTGTAATGACAGGTAAAGAAGTAATGACAGTCACATGAATCTGTAATGACAGGTAAAGAAGTAATGACAGTCACATGAATCTGTAATCTGTAATGACAGTCACATGAATCTGTAATGACAGGTAAAGAAGTAATGACAGTCACATGAATCTGTAATGACAGGTAAAAGTAAAGTAATGACAGTCACATGAATCTGTAATGACAGGTAAAGAAGTAATGACAGTCACATGAATCTGTAATGACAGGTAAAGAAGTAATGACAGTCACATGAATCTGTAATGACAGGTAAAGAAGTAATGACAGTCACATGAATCTGTAATGACAGGTAAAGAAGTAATGACAGTCACATGAATCTGTAATGACAGGTAAAGAAGTAATGACAGTCACATGAATCTGTAATGACAGGTAAAGAAGTAATGACAGTCACATGAATCTGTAATGACAGGTAAAGAAGTAATGACAGTCACATGAATCTGTAATGACAGGTAAAGAAGTAATGACAGTCACATGAATCTGTAATGACAGGTAAAGAAGTAATGACAGTCACATGAATCTGTAATGACAGGTAAAGAAGTAATGACAGTCACATGAATCTGTAATGACAGGTAAAGAAGTAATGACAGTCACATGAATCTGTAATGACAGGTAAAGAAGTAATGACAGTCACATGAATCTGTAATGACAGGTAAAGAAGTAATGACAGTCACATGAATCTGTAATGACAGGTAAAGAAGTAATGACAGTCACATGAATCTGTAATGACAGGTAAAGAAGTAATGACAGTCACATGAATCTGTAATGACAGGTAAAGAGAAGTAATGACAGTCACATGAATCTGTAATGACAGGTAAAGAAGTAATGACAGTCACATGAATCTGTAATGACAGGTAAAGAAGTAATGACAGTCACATGAATCTGTAATGACAGGTAAAGAAGTAATGACAGTCACATGAATCTGTAATGACAGGTAAAGAAGTAAGGTAAAGAGGTAATGACAGTCACATGAATCTGTAATGACAGGTAAAGAAGTAATGACAGTCACATGAATCTGTAATGACAGGTAAAGAAGTAATGACAGTCACATGAATCTGTAATGATAGGTAAAGAGGTAATGACAGTCACATGAATCTGTAATGACAGGTAAAGAAGTAATGACAGTCACATGAATCTGTAATGACAGGTAAAGAGGTAGTATTAAGAGAACCTTAGAGGAATTTCATTTGAAATTGTGATGTAATGTACTGATGTGTATTTTGTGTGTTATGTCAGGAAATGTTACAAGTGAAAACCCTCTCTCTCTCTCTCTCTCTCTCTCTCTCTCTCTCACACATCAGTGGCATCCCTGTGCCATCTATGCCCCCTCTAGAGTGGCACTTGCCCAGTCACTCCGACCAGTATGAGCTCTGTTTGGAGCAGCAGCCTAAACAGCACCACCGGGCCCACTACGAGACAGAGGGCAGCAGGGGAGCAGTCAAAGCGGACAGTGGAGGTCACACTGTGGTTCAGGTACTGGGTGTGGGATGGGGGAGTGTGTGTTTGTTTAACCTTGTATGTATGTATGTATGTATGTATGTATGTATGTATGTATGTATGTATGTATGTATGTATGTATGTATGTATGTATGTATGTATGTGTGTATGTGTGTATGTATGTATGTACAGTGCCTTGCGAAAGTATTCGGCCCCCTTGAACTTTGCGACCTTTTGCCACATTTCAGGCTTCAAACATAAAGATATAAAACTGTATTTTTTTGTGAAGAATCAACAACAAGTGGGACACAATCATGAAGATCTCTGCAGTTCATCCAGAGTGATCATGGGCCTTTTGGCTGCATCTCTGATCAGTCTTCTCCTTGTATGAGCTGAAAGTTTAGAAGGACGGCCAGGTCTTGGTAGATTTGCAGTGGTCTGATACTCCTTCCATTTCAATATTATCGCTTGCACAGTGCTCCTTGGGATGTTTAAAGCTTGGGAAATCTTTTTGTATCCAAATCCGGCTTTAAACTTCTTCACAACAGTATCTCGGACCTGCCTGGTGTGTTCGTTGTTCTTCATGATGCTCTCTGCGCTTTTAACGGACCTCTGAGACTATCACAGTGCAGGTGCATTTATATGGAGACTTGATTACACACAGGTGGATTGTATTTATCATCATTAGTCATTTAGGTCAACATTGGATCATTCAGAGATCCTCACTGAACTTCTGGAGAGAGTTTACTGCACTGAAAGTAAAGGGGCTGAATAATTTTGCACGCCCAATTTTTCAGTTTTTGATTTGTTAAAAAAGTTTGAAATATCCAATAAATGTCGTTCCACTTCATGATTGTGTCCCACTTGTTGTTGATTCTTCACAAAAAAATACAGTTTTATATCTTTATGTTTGAAGCCTGAAATGTGGCAAAAGGTCGCAAAGTTCAAGGGGGCCGAATACTTTCGCAAGGCACTGTATGTATGTATGTATGTAAGTATGTATGGGTGTTGACAAGTGGAATGCTTTCGACACCTTGTTGCTGACCCAAATTTGGTATACTCAGTGTACAGTGCAGCTTTTACTCCTGTGTGTGAATGTGTCTGTGGTGGTATTTCCTTGTCATTACATCACCATGTCTGTCTCAGGTGCCCAGCAACAATATGTAAATGAACAAATGTATCAGCCTGCATTATTATGACTAAACCCATTCAACCACAAAACCAGCACAGTTAAACCACCATAGGACATTTTCATCTGAAAATCGGTACGCTGGTTTGGTTTCCTGGAGCATTTGTGAGAATTACATTTTGGTTTCACATGACCTGATAATAACCGATTCAGGGTATGATTTGCGAGACGCAAATTCAACATGACATTAGCAAGCTTGCTTGTTTACAAGGGTGAAAACAGTTCCACGCGATTAACCCAATACCTGACACGCCAATCCTGAATCCTGGAACTGCTACTGACGCAGGTTTCCAGGGTTCCTTTGTGTTTCACACACGCTACAAAGAGCGGACCAGGGTACCAAACGCTCCCGGCTCTTTACCAATTAAGCCTGGGATGGAGGTTAACTTTCGAGTGTATTTTAAATGATGGAAGATCCACCCATATGAAGTATGAAGTTCAGGGACATATTGACTAAGCCATACTGGTTTTAATGTATAGTTACTAATGCAGTGAGCTGTCTTCTCATCTAAGGATGTGAAAGCCATTTCTGGGTCCAGGGCAACAGTAGTGATGCTATCCTTCTGCTAACCATTCGCCATACGCTACATATGCAAATAATTATGTCGGGAGTTGGCCTTTCATAACCTATGAAGTCATTTTCCTACATTATGTAACAGAATTCAACTGTGATATTGTTGAAGGTAATTAACCCTTGATGTTCTCAAAGTAATTATGGACGTTCAACAGTTTTATCAGTTAATATTTTGATAAGTACATTTAGAAAAAAGGGTTCCGAGAAAAAGGGTTCTCCTATGGGGACAGCCGAAGAACCCTTTAAGGTTCTCGATAGCACCTTCTTGTTCTAAGAGTGTAGAATGAATTATGGTCCCGTGGATTACATATTAGAAGGAGGTGCACAGTTCAAAAGTAACACTTTTAGTTAGAGATATGATTATGTACTATCATGTTTAAAAGCTGTAAGATTCGTGTAGCTCTGCAGTACAGAGGACACAGTGTTGAATTCAACAGTATCAAAAATGTTAAATGGATACACTCCAAGATCGAAGTGTGTCAGTTGTTTTTAGACCCCACATCCAATGTCATTGATTGCGTAGAGTCAGCTCTGCCTCAAACACAAATGAATGGAAAAGATAAGCAGCCAATAAGATTTGTATATTACATGGTGTTTATATTTTACATTCATTTGGAGTTTTGGCACATAGGTGATTCTACACAATAGATGTCTTGGGATGTGGACGTATCTCAACACAAGACCACTATTGAGGTCTGAAAACGTTGGTTTTTGGAGTGTAACGTCCCCTTAAAGGTAAAACGGTTTGTTTGGTTGTATCTCTCGACAGCTTCATGGGTACAGAGGCACTGCTCCACTGGGTCTGCTGGTGTTCATCGGAACGGCTGACGAGAGGGTCCTCAAACCCCATGCCTTCTACCAGGTGCACCGCATCACTGGGAAAACGGTCACCACACCAAGCCAAGAGAGAAAGGTCCATGGCACCAAGGTCCTGGAGATCCCTCTGGAGCCCAAGAACAACATGAGAGCAGTGTAAGGAGAGCAGTCAAGTTAGAGACAGTACACACACAAGCACGCACTCACGCACACACACACACACACACACACAAACAAACATACATATACATGCACACACACACACACACACACACACACACACACACACACACACACACACACACACACACACACACACACACACACACACACACACACACACACACACACACACACACACACACACACACACACACACACAAACATACATATACATGCGCACAAACACATACAAACATACATATACATGCGCACACACACACATGTGTTTTCAGAGCTCGGGTATAAAATAATTAATAAAACATTGTTTTACTTCCCTTGTAAAGGATTGACTGTGCTGGGATACTAAAGCTGAGAAATGCTGACATCGAGCTCAGGACAGGCGAGACAGACATGGGACGCAAAAACACCTGTGTCCGCCTTGTCTTTCGTGTCCATATTCCTCAACCAGGAGGACAGTATGTCTCTCTTCAAGTGGCCTCCCTTCCCATCGAGTGTTGTAAGTGAACTTTTGTTCCTGAAACCCAAAATGCTATTACTACTACAAATAATAATAATAAATATAGCTGCGAGCAGCAATGAACGGGGTTCACAGGATGACAGAAAGGACACAAGATCAGTTGGATATCAAAGCAAGCATGTGGGAACTATCTTCCTTTATGTGCAATCAGTGAAGGCATTACCATTATTATCTCTCAATACCACAAGGAGGACGCAGGTGAAGCGTAGTCTAGTGCTGTAGGTTGGTTATCTTTGAATTTAAGTCATTAATGTATTGAGTTTATATATAAATATTAATATTTATAATATATATACGCTGACTGCTCAAGTGGCACAACTTCTGGTTTCTAATTTTCCTAAATAAAAGATCCACTTTTCACTACATTCAGACCACATAATAGGGCAACACTATGTGATTATACAGATACAGTGCATTCGGAAAGTATTCAGACCCCTTCCCCTTTTCCACATTTTGTTATGTTATAACCAAATTCTAAAATTTATCCAATAATTTTTTCCTCATCAATTTACACACAATACCCCATAGTGACATCACAATACCCCATAATCACAAAGTGAAAACTGGTTTTTAGATTTTTTTTGCACATTCATTAAATTTTTTAAACAGAAATACCTTATTTACATAAGTATTTAGACCCTTTGCTATGAGCCTCGGGAACTGGGCTCAGGCACATCCTGCTTCCTTTTGATCATCCTTGAGATGTTTGCACAACTTTCTTGCAGTCCACCTGTGGTAAATTCAATTGATTGGACATGATTTGGAAAGGCACACACCTGGCTACAGTATATAAGGTCCCACAGTTGACAGTGCATGTCAGAGAAAAAACCAAGCCATGAGGTCGAAGGAAATGTCCGCAAAGCTCAGAGAGAGGGTTGTGTCAATGCACAGATCTGGGGAAGGCTACCAAAAACTTTCTCGAAGGTCCCCAAGAATACAGTCGCCTCCATTATTCTTAAAAGGAAGAAGTTTGGAACCACCAAAACTCTTCCTAGAGCTCCCTGACCAAGTACCCAATGGTCACTCTGACAGAGCTCCAGAGATCCTCTGTGGAGATGGGAGAACCTTCCAAAAGGACAACCATCTCTGCAGCACTCAACCAATCAGGCCTTTATGGTAGAGTGGCCAGACAGAAGCCAGCATACACATACCAATTGATTAATAAACTCCTCAATGTATATATTTTTCTCTTGCTTTGTTTGCTATTTTCCAAATCTCTGATAAGCTACACAGGAAATGAGCTGAAAAGAGCCCATATTAATATATGTAGCCTTAGAAATAAGGTTCATGAAACCAATAACTTGCTATATTAGCCATTTCTGAGACTTAGATAATTAATTTGATGATACAGCAGTAGCAATACAACAATATACCATCTATAGAAGACACAGAAATGCTTATGGGGGAGGTGTTGCTGTATATATACAGTATATATATTCAGAGCCAAATCCCTGTAATGCTTAGAGAAAATCTCATGTCAAGTGTTATTGAAGTGTTGTGGCTGCAGGTTCACTTGGCACATCTAATGACTTTTCTTTTGGGGTGTTGCTATAGGCCACCAAGTGCTAACAGTCAGTATCTAAATAATATGTGTGAAATGCTTGATAGTGTATGTGATGTAAACAGAGAGGTCTACTTTCTTGGGGACCTGAATATTGACTGGTTTTCATCAAGCTGTCTGCTCAAGAGGAAGCTTATTTTTGTAACCAGTGCCTGTTATCTGGTTCAGGTCATTAATCAATTAAGCAACACCTCCCCCATCAACCTACCAGGGTGTTTACAAACACTACATGAACAAGATCATCCACATGTATCAATCACATTTTTACTAATACTGTAGACCTTTGTTCTTAAGCTGTATCCGTACCCATTGGATGCAGTGATCACAGTATAGTGGCTATATCCAGGGAAGCCAAAGTCCCAAAACTGGGCCTAAAATAGTGTATTGGAGATCTTACAAAATATTTAGCTGTGACTATTATGTGGATGATGTTACAAATATTTGTTGGTCTGGTGTGATTAATAAGGTGCATCCAGACGCTGGATATAATAATAATATTTCAAAAAAAGCTTTGCAAGTATGAATGTTGTAAAGTTGGTGTGGGAGAGGTGGAAGAATTATTGTTATTGATCAATAATGACAAACCTCCAGACATTGACATCTTACATGGAAAGCTACTGAGGATGGCAGCTGAATCTATAGCCACTCCTATCCGTCATATCTTCAATCTGAGCCTAGAGGAAAGTCTATGCTACCCAAGAGTGGTAAAGCTGCCTTTACTGGTTCTAACTGCAGACCTATCAGCTTGCTGCCAGCTCTTAGCAAACTGTTGGAAAAAAATTGTGTTCAACCAAATACTATGCTATTTCTCTGTAAACAAATTAACAGTAGATTTTCAGCATGCTTATAGAGATGGGCACTCAACATGTACTGCACTGACACAAATTACTGATGATTGGTTGAAGGAATTTGATAATAATAATATTGCGGGAGCTGTACTGTTAGATTTCACTGCAGCCTTTGATATTATTGATTATACCCTGTTGTTGAAAAACTTTTCAACCTCTGCCATACCGCGGATTCAGAACTATCTATCTAATTGAACTCAAAGGATTTCCTTAATCTAAGCTTCTCTAATGTCAAACATGTAAAGTGTGGTCTACCACAGGGCACCTCTCTAGGCCCTCTACTCTTTTCTATTTTTACCAATGACCTGTCACAGGCATTAAACAAAGCATGTGTGTCCATATATGCTGATGATTCAACCATATACGCATCAGCAACCACAGCTAATGAAGTCACTGAAACTCTTAACAAAGAGTTGCAGTCTGTTTTGGAATGGGTAGCTAATAATAAACTGGTCCTGAACACCTCTAAAATAGCATTGTATTTGGTTCAAATCATTCCCTAAGTTCTAGACCTCAGCTGAATCTGGTAATGAATGGTGTGGCTGTTGAACAAGCTGAGGAGACTAAATTACTTAGTGTTACCTTAGATTGTAAAAAAGCAAGTCCTTTAAGTTTTGTATTATCTTGATTATTGTCCAGTTGTGTGGTCGAGTGCTGCAAGGAAATGCCTAGTTAAGCTGCAGCTGGCCCAGAACAAAGTGGCACATCTTGTTCTTCATTGTAATCAGAGGGCTGATATAAATACTATGCAGTCAGTCTCTCTTAGTCAAGAGTTGAGGAGAGACTGATTGCATCGCTTCTTCTTTTAATAAGAAAAGTTAATGTGTTGTAAATCCCAAGTTGTTTGCATAGTACAGAGAGATCCTTGATGAAAACCTGCTCCAGAGTGCTCAGGACCTCAAACTCGGGCGAAGGTTCACCTTCCAACAGGACAACGACCCTAAGCACACAGCCAAGACAATGCAGGAGTGGCTTTGGGACAAGTCTCTGAATTTCCTTGAGTGGCCCAGCCAGAACCCGATCAAACATCTCTGGAAAGACCTGAAAATAGCTGTGCAGCGACGCTCCACATCCAACCTGACAGAACTTGAGAGGATCTGCAGAGAAGAATGGGAGAAACTCAGGTGTCTCCCACAGGTGTGCCAAACTCGTAGCGTCATACCCAAGAAGACTCAAGGCTGTAATCGCTGCCAAAGGTGCTTCAACAAAGTACTGAGTAAAGGGTCTGAATACTTATATAAATCTGATATTTCCGTTTTTTTATACATTTACTAAAATTTCTAAAAACCTCTTTTTACTTTAGATGTGGGCTATTGTGTGTAAATTAATGAGGGAAAACAACTATTTTCATCCATTTTAGATTAAGGCTGTAACATGACAAAATGTGGAAAAAGTCAATGGGTCTGAATACTTTCTGAATGTAAGTATACAAATCACAATATCTTACATTCTTCGTCTGCACAATTTAAATCTAACATTAATTTGCATTAAATCTAACATTACAGTTCACTTGAGAAATAGTTATTGCTCTAGTATATCCTATGATGCAACTGGTGCCAATGACATCTATAGTGCCACAAACCTTTCAGGTGCAGCCATCTTGCAGTGGCTTTATATTCACACAGCTTCTAAGGACATCTACATAAGGTTAACATACCAAAGTATTTTAGCATTAGCATATATGCTAACGTGCATCTATAGGTACAGTGCAGCCATATTTAAATGCAGCAACAACAACAAAAATCTCAAAACCATTAAAGAATGATCTGGAGTGAATATGATGTATGGTCATGAGGAGAAGATGAAGATGATTACCAAATTCAGTCAGGTTAATCTTTGGGACATCCCCGATAGCGATGACAAGTTTCAAGTTGATAGGCCACTGTGGAGTGGATTTACAGTGGTTTAAATGACATGTAAAATCAGATGTTTGATTTGTCACTAACTCAAGCCATCTTTTGACCGATCCATTAGATTTTCTCTAACTTTGTTAATTTCATTCCAAATTTGGTGTCATTTGGTCATACGGCTCATGAGAAGAATATTCATTTGTTTGCATATTTTATGTGCTAATATTCATCTACTTCTATAGTGTGGCCATCTTTGAATGCATCAATGTTATTTTCTCAAATGTTATTTTTTCCAAAGATACAATTTGGAGCGAATCTGATTTTTAGTCCACGAGAAGAAGATATTTTATAATGATTTTAATCATAAGAATTATATAGTCAAAAAAGTGAATTGTTAAAGGGATACTTCGAGATTTTGGCAATAATGCCTTTTATCTACTTCTGATCAACTCGTGTCTCTGTGTCCAGTGTGAAGGAAGTTAGAGGTAGATTTGCAAGGCAATGCTAACTAGCATTAGCACAATGACTGGAAGTCTATGGGTATCTGCTAGCATGTCTTTCCACCCTCTGTGGAAAGGGTTCTACATGAAACCCAGAAGGGTTCTACCTGGAACCAAAAAGGGTTATTCAAAGGGTTCTCCTATTGGGACAGCCGAATAACTCTTTCAGGTTCTAGACAGCACCTTTTTTCTAAGAGTTTATTCTTAAGTTATTTGTCAAGAAAAAAAGAAACAAAGTAATATAGAGAATAACAATAAAGTTTCACTATCAACCACAAAAAAATAATCTGCAGAGCGATTGAATTAGAAACTTTTTTTCATTGATGTGCGTTAAAAGGAGGGGATTATATAACTGGAATTTAGTAATCTACGTGATGATGAGTCATTTGCATTGGAATGGATAATATGCCTTCATGTCTTAGTTGAAATGGTTAAATGCGGAAAACACATTTCAGTTGAATGCATTCGGTTGTACAACTGACTAGGTATCCCCCTTTCCCTTTCCCATTACACTTATTTTACTCACAGCTTGTGCAAAACGTTGCCCTCAGAATGTGACTCATGTTCTCCTATGGTTGTTCTAATGTTCTCCTAAAGACGTTCTACTGTCGTTCCACAGCCCAGAGGTCGGCCCACGAGCTTCCCACTGTAGAGCGCCAGGACGTGGAGCGCTGCTCGGTTCTAGGGGGACAGCAGGTGATACTGACAGGACAGAACTTCACCTCTGATTCCAAGGTGGTGTTCACAGAAAAGACACCTGGTGAGGACTTTACAATCATTCAATTAATCAAATATATTTATGAAGCCCTTTTATATCAACAGTTGTACTTTACAGTAGCCTTGCCTGGACTCCTAAGAGCAAACAGAAGGGCAAAAGTAATTGTATCTAATAATGGCATACTGTACACTACCTTTAGTAATGTTCAGCATCATGGTAGTAAAAAACGTCTTTGCTTCATAGAGCAGTTAGTAAGTAGCCTTGGGTTGTGTGAGCCCGGAGCATAGCGTGAGGCAGCTTGATGTACAAGTACACTCCCTGAACAGGATGCTATAGTCTATCTATAATCTATGGCAGGGCCTTACCCCAAATGTAGGTCGAATGCCGGGAAACGGGTTACCGAGATATACCTCCCAAAACCACTCCCTATTCCCGGGATAAATAACTGCAAGCAAACTGTAAATGCTAATAAATTATTTATATGAACAGTATGACGTGAATTGGAACTGTTAAATTATATGAGATGTCTAAATATGTTCTTCTCAATGGCCTTCACTCTGCTATCTGCATGATCAATGATCAACACTCAGGGTGGGGACAGACAGCGCATGTTTAATCTCAACATGGTCACTTTTTTTCTTGTGACAGGTAGGCCCTACATTTGCTCCAGCATTGCCTATGCTGCAGTAACATAAGGGCTGAATGTGCATCTAATGGACACATCTCCGTCTGGCTTTTGGGTGCCACCATATGTTTTTTAGTGTACCGTATTGTAGTTGTTTTAAATCAGTGCATACGGGAGCACTGTCTCTCTCTCTCTAACAATCCCATTCAAATTCCAGCCAATACAAATAGACCCTTACAAAAAAAGTTTTGAAACCGCAGTAAATGTACAGTAAATTACTGTGGTATTTTGGACCCGGTAATTGCATAATAACTGCAGTGTTATTCCAACACTCTAACTGCACTTACACTACAAAATTACTGTGGTACTGCAGTTATACTGCATTCTAACTGCAATCTTTTTTTGTAAGGGGATCATTTGTTTCATATAGATATCCTAGCCTACCCCTTTCAGACAATACATTCATCCAGTATTAGCCATTTATCTATTGAAGGATGGGTTATTCATAAGTGTATAATCTCTGTCTCTTGTGCTATATGAATTTTGGCGGGAAATACTGGGTTACCTGAGAGAAAAGGGATTTATTCTCGGGATGGAACATTTGTAAAATATTCAACCCTACTCCAAATCCATCTCCTTAATGCTGAGTGCCAAGTAGAGATGCACCAGGTCGGATTCTTACGACTATCAAACTCCCACCCTTCCGATCTCAAGGCAGACACTCAAACCACAAGGCCTCTGAGTTCCTACAGCTCTAATTGATCATTATTAATAGTTGTCCTATTGAGATGACAATTGCCAGAACATTATTTATTGATGAATTAATTTTTTTTAACCTTTGGCTCGCTCTTTATCTCGCAATTCTACTCTGTTGTGATCCAGAATTAATGTACTGCATGTTCTGAAACCAACCTGCTCCGCTTTGACCTGCTTAGATTTGTATAGATTACTGTTCTCAATGGACTGGTTTCAATGGACTCCAAGCTCTCAATCATCACCATGGCTGTATAATACAAAGATTTATTTCAGACCACCACTACCAGCCCAACATGGATATGATTATTATCGTCTAGTTTGTTTATTTGTATTCCCATCCAGTTTGCATATTGCCAAGGCAACTGTTAGCACTGGAGCCATAGTACAGGGCAGTGATATGTCTAGTTCCGTCGTAATAACATCCTGACTGCAATACAGGAAGGGAAACTAGATAATCGTTTTACATTGATGCACTACTCCCAAAAGCTTGAAGTTGAAACAGTCACAAAACAGTTATGCACTGCACATGCTCAAAGAACACAAATCAATCAAATATGCCAGTTAGCAGACACTTTTTTCCTGTGGGAATGGAACCCATGATCTTAGCCTGAGAATGGAACCCATGATCTTAGCCTAAGAATGGAACCCATGATCTTAGCCTGAGAATGGAACCCATGATCTTAGCCTGAGAATGGAACCCATGATCTTAGCCTGAGAAGGGAACCCATGATCTTAGCCTGAGAATAGAACCCATGATCTTAGCCTGAGAATGGAACCCATGATCTTAGCCTGGGAATGGAACCCATGATCTTAGCCTGGGAATGGAACCCATGATCTTAGCCTGGGAATGGAACCCATGATCTTAGCCTGGGAATGGAACCCATGATCTTAGCCTGAGAATGGAACCCATGATCTTAGCCTGGGAATGGAACCCATGATCTTAGCCTGGGAATGGAACCCATGATCTTTGCCTGGCCAGTGCTACGCTCTTACTGAGTCACATAGGACAGTAATTTGTTCAATTATTCATTTTCATCATTGCATCGTCATTACAGGATTATGACGCCTCTGTGCGGTGTCTTCTAACATAGAGGTGTTAGGTAACAACATCTGGGTCTTCTAACATAGAGGTGTTAAGTAATAAGGTCTGGGTCTTCTAACATAGAGGTGTTAAGTAATAAGGTCTGGGTCTTCTAACATAGAGGTGTTAGCTAACAACATCTGGGTCTTCAAACATAGAGGTGTTAGCTAACAAGGCCTGGGTGCAGAATAAAGGCACTGTTATGAGCTTGTAAACTGCTCTCTTGTTTAGCATGTGGTTTAGTGCGAGAGGATGTGGTTAGACAAACATTGATACCATCTCCAAGCAGACAGACGTTTCTGTCTCACTTTACTCAAAACGTGGTCTCTAAGCAGGAGGTAAACGTTGAGATGGGAATATACTAAAACAGAGATCAATGGCAATCATTACTGATACTGCCTACGTACCAGTTTCTGAGAAGAACGTGGGGGTGGATATGGGGTTTTCATATAAATCCTCATCACCATTATAGGTTTACAGATGCTTGCTTAACATTGTGACAATTGTTTTTGTAATTGCTAAATTTTATGCTACCAACACAGACCTGTGTTTGTTGGTGAGTGTTTGTGGGATGTTAAAGCTTATATTTGACTGTAAATACACCAGCTAACTTGTTTTATATACTTATATTTTTAATAATAACAATAAATTGTATTTCTAGTTTCTAGCTGCCTTCACATACCTGCCTTCACATTCCTGCCTTCACTCTCCTGCCTTCACATTCCCTCCTTCACATTCCTACCTTCACACTCCTGCCTTCACATTCCTGCCTTCATACTCCCTCCTTCACATTCTTGCCTTCACATTCCTGCCTTCACACTCCCTCCTTCACATTCCTGCCTTCACACTCCTGCCTTCACACTCCCTCCTTCACATTCCTGCCTTCACATTCCTGCCTTCACATTCCTGCCTTCACACTCCCTCCTTCACATTCCTGCCTTCATATTCCTCTCTACTTATTGTATGGTTTGTTCATATCAATCTCTGCTCCCCTCCTGATTAAGGTACACTGCATTGTGTTTCTTTCAGACGGGGTGCAAATCTGGGAAGCAGAAGCTACAGTAGACCGAGACAAGAGCCAGAAAGTGAGTTACCGTCCTATCACCTTTACCAACAGTACTAGCTAACTCCTACACTGTAAAAATAGAAAGTCTCAGAACACCATGACTGTGTAGTGAAACCATGAGAAGTAGTGCACCTAAGCTGAAATCTGGTGTTTGGAGGGTGTTTCAATCTAAACCCAATATAAGAGTTATGATGACCTGAATGTGTTTTAACGCTGTAATATGTAACTTTCTGGGGTGACCCGACCAAATTCACATAGAAATGTGAGTTAAAGATCTATCATTCTCATTGAACGCAACTCTGAGGAACGGTAGATCTGTTCTATGTGAGCTATTTCTATGCTTCCCATTCTTACATTTTTGTACACCAGCTTCAAACAGCTGTAAATACAATATTTGTTGTTATTGAAAATATATTTCACAGCAGTTTAGATGTTACAATGATTCTCTACACTATGCATTGCTTGTTTTGTCACATAAACTGAGATTAGGAAAACATTTAGAATTTTAGCAACCAGGAAATGGCGGAGCAATTTCTGCATATTGCACCTTTAAAACAGAAATGAAGTACTCTGAAACACTCAAAGTGGTTCTTCAACCTGAATATTGGTGTTTTTAAGAGTGTTGTGAAAACACTTTTGGGGTTTCAGTGCATGTAAATGTCAGCATCAAAACACAAAACTGTGTTTTCTCATACGATCAATGGTTTACAAATACTACTAGTTTATAGCCTAAATATCAATATTTTTTTGTGAAATTCCACCTTTATTTGTTCAATGCTTTATTTAGACAGATTAGAAACAGGAGGGGCAGTAAGATGGTACATTTACTCAATCAACCACAGCCACAATGTAAGAAATTATTCTGGGGTGAATTTAAGTGGACCAACATATAGGCCTACTTAATAAAAGTGAATGCAAGTGGTGCAGAGCCTGTGGTCTAGCGGTAACACCTCCGGGAATAGACACATCACCCGTTTCCACACTGAAGACCGGGGTTAAATTCCCTGATCCAACCCTTCAGTCTGTTTCCCCCACCTATCTGTATCCCCTCTGTCATTTCATAACTGCCTCAATGAAGTGTTAAATATGTTTTAACTTTTTTTATTAATTTCAATGTTTTTGTTAATTTAATTTTACCAAAATAATGTTAGAATATATCGAAATGAATATGTTGCTGTAAGGATCTGGGTGTAGCTGGTGCAGAGGAGTCAGGTGCTGTAAGGGTTTTCCTCTGGTTGTCACGCCTTGGTCTTAGTATTTTGTGTTTTATTTAATTAGTTGGTCAGGCCAGGGTGTGACATGGGTTTATGATATTGTGTTGTCGTATTGGGTTTTTGTAGGCATTGGGATTGTGGTTGATTAGGGGTGTGTTTAGTTTAGGTTTGGCTGCCTGAGGCGGTTCTCAATCAGAGTCAGGTGATTCTTGTTGTCTCTGATAGGGAACCGTATTTAGGTAGCCTGGGTTTCACTGTGTATTTCGTGGGTGATTGTTCCTGTCTCTGTGTAGTTTCACCAGATAGGCTGTAATTAGGTTTCACGTTCCGTTTTTGTTGTTATTTATTTATATCAGTTATTTCATGTACCGCGATTCAGTCATTAAAAAACATGACCAACACGCTGCATTTCAGTCTGACTCTCTTTCAACAAACGAAGAACGCTGTTACAGAATCACCCACCACACACGGACCGAGCGGCGTGGTAACAGGCAGCGACAGCAGGAGCAGCGAAGGGAGGTCGTTATAGACAGCAGAAGCATAGAGTATACGACGTGGGATGAAATAGACAGGTGGGCGATCGACCCAGAGAGAGTGCCGGAGCCCGCCTGGGATTCGCTGGAGCAGTGCGAAGAGGGCTATAGGAGAATGGAGTTGGAGAGGCAATCACGACGGCGCAGAGGGAAGCCCGGGAATCAGCCCCAAAAATTTCTTGGGGGGTGGCTTACAGGGAGTATGGCTACGCCAGGTAGGAGACCTGTGCAAACTCCCTGTGCTTACCGGGGGGCTAGAGAGACCGGGCAGGCACCGTGTTATGCAGTGGTGCGCACGGTGTCCCCAGTGCGGGTGCATAGCCCGGTGCGGTATATTTCAGCTCCGCGTATCGGCCGGGCTAGATTGAGCGTCGAGCCAAATGCCATTAAGCCGGCTCTACACATCTGGTCCCCAGTGCGTCTCCTTGGGCTGGCTTACATGGCACCAGCCTTGCGCTCGGTGTCTCCGGTTCGCCTACATAGCCCAGTGCGGGCTATTCCACCTCGCCGCACTGGCAGGGCAACCGAGAGTATTCAACCGGGTAAGGTTGGGCAGGCTCGGTGCTCAAGAGCTCCAGTGCGCCTGCACGGTCCGGTCTATCCAGTACCACCTCCACACCCCAGCCCTCCGGTAGCAGCTCCCTGCACCAGGCTTCCTGTGCGTGTCCTCGGCCCAGTACCACCAGTGCCAGCACCACGCATCAGGCCTACAGTGCGCCTCGCCTCTCCTGCGCTGTCGGAGCCTTTCTCCTCTCCTGCGCTGTCGGAGTCTCCCGCCTGTTCAGCGCTCCTAGAGCCTTCCTCCTCTACAGCGCTGCCGGAGCCTCCTGCCTGTTCGGAGCAGCCTGAGCTGCCAGTCTGCATGGAGCCGAGCAGAGCTGCCAGTCTGCATGGAGCAGCCAGAGCTGTCAGTCTGCATGGAGCAGCCAGAGCTGCCAGTCTGCATGGAGCAGCCAGAGCTGCCAGTCTGCATGGAGCAGCCAGAGCTGCCAGTCTGCATGGAGCAGCCAGAGCTGTCAGTCTGCTTGGAGCAGCCAGAGCTGCCAGTCTGCAAGGAGCTGCCAGTCTGCAAGGAGCTGCCAGTCTGCAAGGAGCTGCCAGTCTGCAAGGAGCTGTTAGTCTGCAAGGAGCTGCCAGAGCTGTTAGTCTGCATGGAGCAGCCAGAGCTGTCAGTCTGCAAGGAGCTGCCAGTCTGCATGGAGCTGCCAGTCTGCAAGGAGCTGCCAGTCTGCAAGGAGCTGCCAGTCTGCAAGGAGCTGCCAGAGCTGCCAGTCTGCATGGAGCAGCCAGAGCTGCCAGTCTGCATGGAGCAGCCAGAGCTGTCAGTCTGCATGGAGCAGCCAGAGCTGCCAGTCTGCATGGAGCAGCCAGAGCTGCCAGTCTGCATGGAGCAGCCAGAGCTGCCAGTCTGCAAGGAGCTGCCAGTCTGCAAGGAGCTGCCAGTCTGCAAGGAGCTGCCAGAGCTGCCAGTCTGCATGGAGCAGCCAGAGCTGCCAGTCTGCATGGAGCAGCCAGAGCTGTCAGTCTGCATGGAGCAGCCAGAGCTGCCAGTCTGCTTGGAGCAGCCAGAGCTGCCAGTCTGCAAGGAGCTGCCAGTCTGCAAGGAGCTGCCAGTCTGCAAGGAGCTGCCAGTCTGCAAGGAGCTGTTAGTCTGCAAGGAGCTGCCAGAGCTGTTAGTCTGCATGGAGCAGCCAGAGCTGTCAGTCTGCAAGGAGCTGCCAGTCTGCATGGAGCTTGCCAGTCTGCAAGGACCTGCCAGTCTGCAAGGAGCTGCCAGTCTGCAAGGAGCTGCCAGAGCTGTTAGTCTGCATGGAGCAGCCAGAGCTGTCAGTCTGTAAGAAGCCGCCAGAGCTGTCAATCTACATGGAGCAGCCAGAGCCGTCAGTCAGCATGAAGCAGCCAGAGCCGTCAGTCTGCCAGGATCCGCCAGTCAGCCAGACTCTTCCAGATCTGCCAGTCAGCCAGACTCTTCCAGATCTGCCAGTCAGCCAGACTCTTTCAGATCTGCCAGTCAGCCAGACTCTTCCAGATCTGCCAGTCAGCCAGACTCTTCCAGATCTGCCAGTCAGCCAGCCTCTTCCAGATCTGCCAGTCAGCCAGACTCTTCCAGATCTGCCAGTCAGCCAGACTCTTCCAGATCTGCCAGTCAGCCAGACTCTTCCAGATCTGCCAGTCGGCCAGACTCTTCCAGACCTGCCTGCCAGTCCAGATCTGCCAGTCGGCCAGACTCTTCCAGATCTGCCAGTCGGCCAGACTCTTCCAGATCTGCCAGTCGGCCAGACTCTTCCAGATCTGCCAGTCGGCCAGACTCTTCCAGATCTGCCAGTCGACCAGACTCTTCCAGATCTGCCAGTCGACCAGACTCTTCCAGATCTGCCAGTCGGCCAGACTCTTCCAGATCTGCTAGTCAACCAGACTCTTCCAGATTTGCTAGTCAACCAGACTCTTCCAGATCCGCCAGTCAGCCAGGATCTGCCAGAACTGCCAGCCAGCCAGGATCTGCCGGATTCAACTGCCTGGCTGGGCTTCCTCTCAGTGCTGGGCTTCCTTTCAGTGCTGGGCTTCCTCTCAGTGCTGGGCTTCCTCTGTCCCGAGCTGCCCCTCTGTCCCGAGCTGCCCCTCTGTCCCGAGCTGCCCCTCTGTCTCGAGCTGCCCCTCAGTCCAGTGGGGTTCTGGGTGAGGACTACTAGGCCATGTTCGGCGTCGAGGGTGGATTATCCCAGGATGCGTAGGGGAGGAACTATGACATTAATGGAGTGGGGTCCACGTCCCGAGCCGGAACCGCCACCATGGACGGACGCCCACCCGGACCCTCCCTATGGTTTTGAGGTGTGTCCGGGAGTCCGCACCTTCGGGGGGGGGGGGGTTCTGTCACGCCTTGGTCTTAGTATTCTGTGTTTTAGTTAATTAGTTGGTCAGGCCAGGGTGTGACATGGGTTTATGTTATTGTGTTGTCGTATTGGGTTTTTTGTAGGCATTGGGATTGTGGTTGATTAGGGGTGTGTTTAGTTTAGGTTTGGCTGCCTGAGGCGGTTCTCAATCAGAGTCAGGTGATTCTTGTTGTCTCTGATAGGGAACCGTATTTAGGTAGCCTGGGTTTCACTGTGTATTTCGTGGGTGATTGTTCCTGTCTCTGTGTAGTTTCACCAGATAGGCTGTAATTAGGTTTCACGTTCCGTTTTTGTTGTTATTTATTTATATCAGTTATTTCATGTACCGCGATTCAGTCATTAAAAAACATGACCAACACGCTGCATTTCGGTCCGACTCTCTTTCAACAAACGAAGAACGCCGTTACACTGGTGAAGGAGAAGCGGACCAAAATGCAGCGTGGTGGTTATTCATGTTCTTTAATAAAGGAACTAGACATGAAATAACTAACAAAACAAGAAATGTGAAAACCTAAACAGTCCTATCTGGTGCAGACACAGAGACAGGAACAATCACCCACAAACACACAGTGAAACCCAGGCTACCTAAATATGGTTCCCAATCAGAGACAATGACTAACACCTGCCTCTGATTGAGAACCATATCAGGCCAGACATAGAAATAGACAAACAAGACATCCAACATAGAATGCCCACTCAGATCACACCCTGACCAACCAAAACATAGAAACATACAAAGCAAACTATGGTCAGGGTGTGACAGCTGCAGGACAGCAGAGATGAGTAACAAAAGGAATTTTACTCAAAAATTCATAATACATGAAGTAACACCAAGCCCACAAACAGCAGACAGAACTTACAATAAACAAACACGCACAAAAACCATGGGGAAAACAGAGGGTTGAATAATGAACGTGTAATTGGGGAAATTGAAACCAGGTGTGTAAAACAAAGACAAAACAAATGGAAAATGAAAAGTGGATCGGCGATGGCTAGAAGGCCGGTGACGTTGAACGCCGAACGCCGCCCGAACAAGAAGAGGGACCAACTTCGGCGGAAGTCATGACAGTTGCTCAATTTCTTTCATGAGGATAACCAAAGAGACTGAGAGAGAACATTGAGGGATTGAACTCATTGGAAGTCTTTGGTTTTAATCACCTTGCTTTTCCTATCTTGCCACATGATTGTGTGTAATAAAAAAAAAGTTGACTTTCAAACAATGTTGTATGCATGTTTGAAGAAAAAAAAAGTATATTAGTATGAAGCTTGTTGTGCCATGAGGTGTAATGGATCATAATGAACGCATATCAAAACCATCAGTCAAATTGACATTATATTCTTGCAGTTCAACCTCCAGCTAGTGCTGGTTGTTTGAACACTGTACTTGACAATGCCGGCCAAAAATGTAAGCTTTAAGACACTTCATAAAAAGGGATCTAATTCTGCCCTAAATGGGACTTAAAATATCATCATGGTGTTTAGAAGCTTTTAGAGAGTGGAAACAACACCAAAATAGAAGATATCTAATTCTGTACTAAACAGGACTTGAAACACCAAAATAGTGTTTTCAATGTTTTCTGTTAGTGCTGCCAGTCCCTGGCAAGGTGTTGCACAACACTTGATTAAGTGGTGTTACAACACACCATGTAATGTTTCAGAACATCTCAGGATAATGTGTTTCAATACTCCAGCAAAGATATGGTTTTGTCTCCTTCAAGTTGGTGGAAGCTCAGTTGCCACTAGTTGTGATGTTACAAAGCACTTCATTTTAACAGTGTACTTTTCCTTGTCAATGTTCTTTTACATGATGTCATACAGTCTCAGTGTAGATATGTCCACACCGTCACCCAGTGATACTCTCTATGACAAATGACTGATTGACGTTCATCTGCACCATATGTTATATCTAGAGCATGCTGTTTGTGGAGATCCCTCCGTATCGAGATCCCACCATTCATCACGCGGCTAAAGTCAACTTCTATGTGATCAACGGGAGGAGAAAACGCAGTCAGGCGCAGCACTTCACCTACACTCCTTTAACCGGTGAGTCCATCCTTGCTCTACCCTTACATCTTTTATTCATCATTAGAACTGAATACGGCCACACCTTACATTGCAAATTTCATCACTATCCCATTGATTACTAGTTGAAGGAATAGTTCCGCCAAGTTATATTGACAATGTGTCATTTTTTAAAAAAATGTGTGTGAACTATCCCTTTAATAACTTGTTTTGAGCACCAACTGTTAATTATAATCCAAAATCTGATTTAGATTTCATGTCCTTTTCAGTTCCCGCCATTAAAACGGAACCCGTAGATGACTTCCAGTTTGGCCAGCTGGGCTGCGCTGTCTCCCAAATCCTAGGAATGTCATCCAAGTCCTACCACCACACCCCCAGTAGCCAGCTCAACCCTAATAGCCACATAGTGGCTGGCATGACATCCTTGGCAACCTGCCAGCGTGCAAGCCATCACGATCCCAATGCCTATCAACCACAGGACCCACCTGTCTATTACCCCAGTAAAAGCCGAAGCCTGGGTAGCACCCCTGTCCTGTATCAAGATATGAACCACCACCCAGTGATGATCCACAGTGGTTCCCCATCTCAGATGTCCTATACCCAGCACTACTCCAGCCAAGTGTCCCAACCCTTCCACCCCTCTCGCTCGGCCACCAATCAGCGAGTTGTCAACGTAGCTGTCCCATTGCCCCAACACCAGCACGCCACCATGGTGGGTGATGGGTACCGGGCTGCAGCTTCATTATGGAAGGTTGGTGACTCGCCAGAGGCCTGTTCCTCAGAAGGCCAGTACCAGGGCTTCATGCACACGGTGGTGCCTGTCTTGAGCAGGTCTCCGCCACGACACAGCCACATCCTGACCCAGAGAGGTCCAGCCGCTACAGGGAGCCAGAGTGGGCCAGTCCCTGGGAAAGTGACAGCGAAGCAAGAAAACCTGAACCAAGCCTATCTGGATGATGGTGAGTTAGTACAAAACATATTGGATACTGCAGAAACGTACTGTACCCCAGGCTTCTCTAACGTGTTGTTTTGAATTCGTGACAATGTGTATGGTTAAATGGTGATTGATGCTGGAACTTGAGATGGACTATACTGATACACAGTGCACAGCAACATCTTCAAAGAGACTCTGATATGTTTGAAAAAGGAAACTCATTTAGTCATATCCCTAAGCTTGACTACAGTTTGTACAAAAGAGATACAGATACATTTGATTTGATTTTGATTTGATGATGAACAAACAGAAACAGAACATAATACACACAAACAAACATTCTAAATATTACCAGATATGGGTTCTTTGTCTTGTAACCATAGCCTGTTTTTAAGGTTCAATAAAGAACCAAATGGAACCTGTATGGTCCTGTAAAAAAACTTTTTCCTAAGGTTCTATAATGAACCATTAAAAAAGGTTCTATATAGTACCAACAAAGGGTTTTGCAATGGTTACAACCCTTTTCTATGGTTATTTATAGAACCTTTATGGAAAATGGATCTATAAATAACCACAAGACACCATCACTGGCCACAGTCATATAAAATATGTAATGGCATAACACAACACTTTAGGAACTGGAATGACACTCTCATTCGAGGTTGCACAAAAAGAGCTGTGAGCAAACCATGCAACAAAATATTCAAGTAAGCCACCTCCCATACCACCTCATCACTAAAAGAGCAAACAACCATTTTATGAACTTTAAAGAACCATTGACGTGCAACAAGGGTTCCACATATAACCATCACCCTTCCCAAAGAACCCTTGAGGAACCTTCATTTTTTTAGTGTGTAGAGCACATGTGAAAACAGTCAGTATGTGAATGTGTGCCAGCAGTAGCCTCCCATTATAAACTGCCCTAGCATTTGGGCCTCTTCTACTCTGAATCCCTCAGCATCAAATCAATTCTTAGACCCAACACTAGATTCAGGGTTTTGGCAATGAGGCCCTTTATCTACCTCCTAAGAGTCAGATGAACTTATGTATACCATTTTTATGTCTTTGCGTACAAGTTTGAAGTTGTGTTAGCATAGATACCCATAGACTTCCAGTCATTTAGTTAACCGTAGTTATCAAAACTATCTCTAACTTCCTTCATACTGGACACAATATGACGCAATGGTATCCATGAGTTCATCTGACTTTGGGGAAGTAGATAAATGGCCTTATTGCCAAAATCCCAAAGTATCCCTTTGAAAGATTGGATAGCTATGAGTAACCACATTTCTATCCACAGTTCGTATGTGAGTAAGGTCACAACGTATAAAAAAATCATGACAGCTGTGATGGAAACAGGAAGTTTCATTTCATTCATTTTTGAAATGCAGAGAGATCATTAGTTCGTTCGACATGGTGTGATCTTTTTGTTTCTGTAAAATGTATTATGCAAGAAATGGTGGTGGAAACGCCTTCATGCTAAATATTGATATAATAACCATCATATCGAGGTAAACTTGGAGTCATGCAATGATCTGGTGTGTGGTCCTCCCACTACGTCTCGGGAAACTATGCAGTTTATTAGGCTACATACAGTGCCTTGCAAAAGTATTTATCCCACTTGGCATTTTTCCTATTTTGTTGCATTACAACCTGTAATTTAAATAGATTTTTTGGGGATTTCATGTAATGGACTTACACAAAATAGTCCAAATTAGTGAAGTGAAATGAAAAAAATTACTTGTTTCAAAGAATTCTAAAAATGGAAAAGAGGTGCCTGCATATGTATTCACCCCTTGGCAATGAAGCCCCTAAATAAGATCTGGTGCAACCAATCACCTTCAGAAGTCACATAATTGGTTAAATAAAGTCCACCTGTGTGCAATCAAAGTGTCACACGATCTGTCACATGATCTCAGTATATATACACCTGTTCTAAAAGGCCCCAGAGTCTGCAACACCACTAAGCAAGGGGCACCACCAAGCAAGCGCCACCATGAAGACCAAGGAGCTCTCCAAACAGGTCAGGGACAAAGTAGTGGAGAAGTACAGATCAGGGTTGGGTTATAAAAAAGATCAGAAACTTTGAACATCCCACAAAGCACAATTAAATCCATTATTAAAAAATGGAAAGAATATGTCACCACAACAAACCTGCCAAGAGAGAGCCGCCCACCAAAACTCACGGACCAGGCAAGGAGGGCATTAATCAGAGAGGCAACAAAGAGACCAAAGATAACCCAGAAGGAGAGAAAAGCTCCACCTCGGAGATTGGAGTATATGGCCATAGGACCACTTTAAGCCGTACACTCCACAGAGCTGAGCTTTACAGAAGAGTGTCCAGAAAAAAGCCATTGCTTAAAGAATAAAATAAGCAAACATGCTATGTCTGATGCAAACCCAACACCTTTCATCACCCCGAGAACACCATCCCCACAGTGAAGCATGATGGTGGCAGCATCATGCTGTGGGGATGTTTTTCAATGGTGCTACTGGGAAACTGGTCAGAACTGAAGGAATGATGGATGGCACTAAAATACAGGGAAATTCGTGGTGGAAACCCGTTTCAGTCTTCCAGAGATTTGAGACTGGGAAAGAGGTTCACCTTCCAGCAGGACAATGACCCTAAGCATACTGCTAAAGCAACACTTGAGTGGTTTAAGGGGAAACATTTAAATGTCTTGGAATGGCCTAGTCAAAGCCCAGACCTTAATCCAATTGAGAATCTGTGGTGTAACTTAAAGATTGCTGTACACCAGCGGAACCCATCCAACTTGAAGGAGCTAGAGCAGTTTTGCCTTGAAGAATGGGCAAAAATCCCAGTGGCTAGATGTGCCAAGCTTATAGAGGCATACCCCAAGAGACTTGCAGCTGTAATTGCTGCAAAAGGTGGCTCTATAAAGTATTGACTTTGGGAGGGTGAATAGTTATGCAAGCTCAAGTTCTCTGTTTTTTTTGTCTTATTTCTTGTTTGTTTCATAGTAAAAATATATATTGCATCTTCAAAGTGGTAAGCATGTTGTGTAAATCAAATGATAGAAGCCCCCCCCCAAAAAATCTGTTTTAATTCCAGGTTGTAAGACATCAAAATAGGAAAAATGCCAAGGGGGTTGAATACTTTCGCAAGCCACTGTATAAATTAAGTTATGATGAACTTCACAGGGTGGTAAAAGTGCATGGTGATCTTCCAATAAATATCAAGTGTTTGATTCTGATGACATATTCGATGCTTGACCGCCATTTGACAAATAAAAATATTCCATAATTATCTATAATAGTCTCATCATGTAGACTAGCCTACCCACACTGCATCTGTGAGCTGTTGGCTAGAGAGCACGTGCCAAAACCAGAGTAGACACATTTGCTATTTAACACAATAGTTTGTGACAGAATGTGATGGAAACACATTGAACTTCAGATTTCTATTTGGCACTTGAAGACTTAAGCGAAAAAGTACATTTTTACTATGTTACTATGTCATCACACACTGATTTTTATACACAACAAATCCGCTTGGTGGGAACAAACCACTGGTGGGAAAATGTGCATATTTTCTTTATGCAGATTTTTGATATTCACATGAAAATCTGTTGCCAATTGGATGGAAACCTAGCTCGTAATATGGTGACAATTCCACTTAGTAGAGGGCAAGAGGGAGTTACCAGGGTTTTGCATACACCTATTCAGTTCTCTCAAATCTACAAGTACCTAGACTGGGGTGTCTGAAGGTTTTAGATTTTTGCTTTCAATTAAAACCTAAACAACCAGGTGAGGGGAGTTCCTTACTAATGCTACGTTCCCACAAGACAAACTCAGTGTCGCTCACAACAAAGGGAACTAACAAAGAAAAATACATTTTGACAACCAAAACAAAACAGAAAGGGGTTCAAAAGGGGTTCTGAAAAGGCACCCATGTGGGTGCCCACTGAATGTTGGTAAAGCCACTAGTAAGGGGTTCTGAAAAGGCACCCAGGTGGGTGCCCACTGAATGTTGGCAAAGCCACTAGTAAGGGGTTCTAAAAGACACCCATGGCCACTAGGTTTGACTCTCGAAAAGACAAACTAAGAGAAAAACCCACAACAACTTAGGACAGGGAGTAAGAAGAATATGGAGCGAAACAAACAGGGATAATAACAAAAATCTGCCTTCTTTCTTTTAAACGGTTGAGCTCGAAACTGCACCTCAACTGCCGTGAAGTGTACCTTTGTGTAGCTTTCCCAACATCTCTCAAGCGTTTAAGTGGAGATGGACAAGCGTTTGAGATGGACAAGCGTTTGAGATGGACAAACCAGCACAGGTGAAACACCTTCTGACTAACGAGATGGACAAGCCAGCACAGGTGAAACAGGTTCCCACTAACAAGATGGACAAGCCAGCACAGGTGAATCACCTTCCGGCTAACGAGATGGACAAACCAGCACAGGTGAAACATCTTCCGGCAAACAAGATGGACAAACCAGCACAGGTGAAACATCTTCCGGAAAACTGAGATGGACAAACCAGCACAGGTGAAACACCTTCCGACTACTGAGATGGACAAACCAGCACAGGTGAAACATCTTCCGGTGAACGAGATGGACAAACCAGCACAGGTGAAACATCTTCCGGCGAACAAGATGGACACACCAGCACAGGTGAAACACCTTCCGACTAATGAGATGGACAAACCAGCACAGGTGAAACATCTTCCGGCGAACGAGATGGACAAACCAGCACAGGTGAAACACCTTCCGACTAATGAGATGGACAAGCCAGCACAGGTGTAACACATTCATACTAACAAGGTGACACAAATCAGTGCTCCCTACAGGCTAATGTGCTACCTTGAAAATAGAATAACCGAAACCTGTAAACACTAATTAGCGTGTCAAGTATAAGGGTGGAGCGAAAACCCGAAGACACTCGGTCTGCCGTGGAATGAGTTTGACACATGACCCAGGAGGCAGGGTGGAAGGGTGTAGGGGTTGATGTGGGATTCAGAGTAACACTTTTTGTTGTGGATGCTCCCTTTCCCTTGCTTGTCCAGCTATGTAGGTCAACGTTTTAAATAGTCCCCAGCTAAAAGCCAGCTGAAGTTGTTTATCTATGTGTGAACCGACACTAAGCCTGGCAAGGTCAGTGAGAGTACAAGCTATCGATCATTTTAGAATGGATACAATTAGACTCCCCTGGTCGCTAAATGTGCTTTGGCATCCAAATAATGACGATTTAGTAAGCCTTCGTCATGACTGAACTCTACATGTTGTGTAGAAGACTGCCATTACATCTAGTTATTCATGTATTGTGTTGATTATTGCAGAGGCTTGTTACCTTGTGTGTTCATTTATGATTCATTGCTTTTCAGAGGTAAATAAAATGAAGATCTGGACAGAATTGACATGCAGTTCTCACCATATATATTTGGACAGTGAAGCTAACATTTTACATTTTGGCTCTATACTCCAGTATTTTGGATTTGAGATCAAGAGTACAGAGTGTCACCTTTTATTTGAGGCAATTTTCATAAATATCTGATTTACCATTTAGAAGTAAAAGCACTTCATGTATCTAGTCCTCCCATTTGGAGAAGTCATAAGTACATGGACAAATTCACTTTAAGGAAGTAGTCAGAAGTATATTTGATCCCATATCCATTGCACGCAATCGCTATACCAAGTACAAACATGTACTGTGACCTCATATTCATAATTTCATCTCAAATCTAAAATGCTGGAGAGTAAAAAAGTATTAATTGTTAGTATTAAAATGTTAGCTTTACTGTACAAATATGGTGAGGACTGTGTTCGGGAAAAAGAAAAAGGCCATATGTTAGAGTATAATACATTACAGTATAATACATTACAGTATAGTACATTACAGTATAATACATTACAGTATAATACATTACAGTATAGTACATTACAGTATAATACATTACAGTATAATACATTACAGTATAGTACATTACAGTATAATACATTACAGTATAGTACATTACAGTATAGTACATTATAGTATAGTACATTACAGTATAATACATTACAGTATAGTACATTACAGTATAATACATTACAGTATAATACATTACAGTATAGTACATTACAGTATAATACATTACAGTATAGTACATTACAGTATAGTATACATTACAGTATAATACATTACAGTATAGTACATTACAGTATAGTACATTACAGTATAATACATTACAGTATAGTACATACAGTATAATACATTAAAGTATAGTACATTACAGTACATTACAGTATATACATTACATTACAGTATAATGTATAGTACATTACAGTATAATACATTACAGTATAGTACCTTACAGTATAGTACATATACAGTATAATACATTACAGTATAATACATTACAGTATAGTACATTACAGTATAATACATTACAGTATAGTACATTACAGTATAGTATAGTATATATTACAGTATAATACATTACAGTATATACATTACATTACAGTATAGTACATTACAGTATAATACATTACAGTATAGTACATACAGTATAATACATTAAAGTATAGTACATTACAGTATAGTACATTACAGTATAATACATTACAGTATAATACATTAAAGTATAGTACATTACAGTATAGTACATTACAGTATAGTACATTACAGTATAATACATTACAGTACATTACAGTATAGTATAATACATTATACATTACAGTATAATACATTACAGTATAATACATTACAGTATAGTACATTACAGTATAATACATTACAGTATAATACATTACAGTATAGTACATTACAGTATAGTACATTACAGTATAGTACCTTACAGTATAGTACATTACAGTATAATACATTACAGTATAGTACATTACAGTATAATACATTACAGTATAGTATAGTACATTACAGTATAATACATTACAGTATAGTACATTACAGTATAGTACATTACAGTATAGTACATACAGTATAATACATTAAAGGATAGTACATTACAGTATAGTACATTACAGTATAGTACATTACAGTATAATACATTACAGTATAGTGCATTACAGTATAATACATTACAGTATAGTACATTATAGTATAGTACATTACAGTATAATACATTACAGTGTAGTACATTACTTAAATGTAAATAAAGTACATTACAGTACATTATAATACATTACAGTATAATACATTACAGTATAGTACATTACAGTATAATACATTACAGTATAGTACATTACAGTGTAGTACATTACAGTATAATACATTACAGTATAGTACATTATAGTATAGTACATTACAGTATAATACATTACAGTGTAGTACATTACAGTATAGTACATTACAGTATAGTACATTACAGTATAATACATTACAGTATAGTACATTACAGTATAATACATTACAGTATAGTACATTACAGTGTAGTACATTACAGTATAGTACATTACAGTATAGTACATTACAGTATAATACATTACAGTATAGTACATTATAGTATAGTACATTACAGTATAGTACATTACAGTATAATACATTACAGTATAGTACATTACAGTATAGTACATTACAGTATAATACATTACAGTATAATACATTACAGTATAGTACATTACAGTATAATACATTACAGTATAGTACATTATAGTATAGTACATTACAGTATAGTACATTACAGTATAATACATTACAGTATAGTACATTTACATTTACATTTAAGTACATTCATTTAGTACATTCAGACATTACAGTATATCCAGTATAGTACATACAGTATAATACATTACAGTATTACATTACAGTATGGTACATTATAGTATAGTACATTACAGTATAATACATTACACTATAGTACATTACAGTATAGTACATTACAGTATAATACATTACATTAAGTATAGTACATAGTATAATACATTATTACAGTATAATACATTACAGTATAATACATTACAGTATAGTACATTACAGTATAGTACATTACAGTATAGTACATTACAGTATAGTACATTACAGTATAGTACATTATAGTATAGTACATTACAGTATAATACATTACACTATAGTACATTACAGTATAGTACATTACAGTATAGTACATTACAGTATAGTACATTATAGTATAGTACATTACAGTATAGTACATTATAGTATAGTACATTACAGTATAGTACATTACAGTATAATACAATACAGTATAATACATTACAGTATAATTTATTCATTATGTTTTTTAACAGATCAAGGACAATATATCACCATTAAAATTAATTAAAAAGAAACCAAGAATGTTTTTGGAAATACACTTTCACTTATTTGAAAATACTAAAATATACTGACCCAAATACACTCCCATGCATTTGACCCAGGTATTTGAAATAAAGCATTTGAAAATACTCTCAAATACAAATTGGTAGACTATTTCGTTTTTACAAATTACCATTCCAATACTCAAAGAAGAGTACTTGTTTTGGACTGCTCAAATACACAGAAAAAAAGTATTTTAAATACCAGATACTCATATACATGTGTATTTGAACCCAGGGCTGATACATTATAATAGTTAGTTTGCTACAGATTGTGGTTTAACATGGAAACAATGCCCTTGGTTAGCTTATACTGTAGGTGTCGGAAAACACATATACACCCCTGTACATTCTAGAGAAAAGTTTCCATTTGATCTTATGTAGTACAGAAACAGGAAGCACTACCAAATAAAGTGAGTACCTGTTGCAAAGATGATCTCTGCCTGTGATTGCTAGGAAAAAACAGTGATATGACCCCTTTTGGAGCATAAGTGTCAATGCGATTTGTAAACTGGCAGTACACCATTAGTACACAACAGGCCTATGTGTTACACACTGTCCTAACCATTATCTCACACTTTCTTGTTCTTCAGTGAATGACATCATAAGGAATGATCTGACTGTCCGCAGTAACGAGCAGTAAAGAGCATCTATATTGTGACCAACAATCACACGGGCTCCAGAAATGCCATGACGTCATTCTACTGTCTGATTGCCCCCCTTCACATGTACTGTATATAGGGTGTTATTTAAGTCAAAATCACATCTTTTGACAAATGGGTAGAATAATATGTTAATTGTGTAGATAATCCTCTAAGAAAACAAATGGTCCAAACTTCATGTCTTTATCATAATTTGTTCACAAGTTATTGAAGTTTTTACCCTTGAAGGATGGTCAGAATTACTGTGACTAAATCAATGGACGCCAGAGAAAAAAATCTCAAAAGTTATAAAATTAGGAAAATTGCATTTGGATCAGCTAGGCTGGACTCTGGGCTACCGGCTACCTGACAGGCTCACTTTCCCATTGGGACAAAAAACAATTTAGAGGTAAGATGGATATCGATTTTGAGAAGACATATTGTATTTTCATATTTTAGTATATGCTTTTCAGATTCATTTGAATTTACTGTTATTTTTTGAAGATTTCACTGAGCGTGTACCAGGAGCCGTGAGTGGGTAAAATCACTGAGCAAGCCAAGAAGGTAAAAAAGTCATATTACAACCTACGTTTTGATAATTGCGTTGTTTGCTCTATAACCCATTTGTTCATACGCCACCGTGATATACAATAAGGCCCGTGACAACAAAAAGACAACAGTCACACAGTGGTGGAATAAATTCAGCTACACATAAGTTTGTTTCACAAAACCGGAGACAACATCTGTCTAGTGAAGTCCACAAAGAAAATATTGCATGCAACAAACAGTTATATCACCTGCAGCATAGTCAAGCAAGTTAATGTTTTCTACTGATTTAGAACCACAGAGTTACCACAAGTCAGCACAAAGACAAAAAGAGCACTGCCTCTGCTATTTCAGCACCATTTCAACTTAAACATTTAAACATCATCAAATCAACAAAGCTATATACAGTATGCTTAGTTTAATACACTGAAAACAAACTTAAAGATACCAAAAATTATTTAGTCCAATCAATGTTGCTAAATATCATGTCCATGGTATTGATTTCTGTCAGTCTGTGTGTATGTATGCGTGTGTGCGCATGCAAGTAAAACAACAATGTGGACTCCCCCTACCTGTAGACTAGTTGAACGCCAATGCCATCCTCCTCGCTTTCGTGTTGGCACAACGGTCTAGGGCTCTGCCATACAGTACACTTTTAGTTTTGTTGTCATAGGCTACCTAGCTAAAATGCTTGCTAGCCTAACTTCCTCGCATGGGCAACAATGAAACAGCGAAGTTAGCTAGCTAGTTAATGTGAGCCTACTAGACTACATCTAGGCTACATATTGAACTTCAATCATCTCAGGCCAGTGGTACAACATATTTATTTATGGTTAGATCAGAATCGCTGTCATTGGCCTATACAGAGAATTAAGTCAAAACCACAAGTCTAAATCCACATCTCCATCCATGGCTTAGGAAAGGGCCAATTTAGCAAGCTAGTTACTGCAGTACATCAACACAAGCAATCCAGAAGATCTGATTTGATTGGTGTGAAGCCAAATCTAAACTGGCCTCCCTTGGGGGGGTGTTTTGCTACACCAGGACAACCCAAAGTTGAGCTTAGCTCAACGATGATTGGCTAATTATTTTATTTTTTAATCAAGGGAGGCCAAATGCTTGCTGGTATCAATTAATCAATTGCTACAGCGTCAACATGTCATACTCTTTTCTTCCAGACAGCATCAGATACATGGGTGATATATACTGAGACAGAGGGGCGCTGTTTCCCTCACTCAGATGAGATTTCTCCGGTGAGATTCAGCCACTTGCGAATTGAAGGAAAATGATGAAAACACAGAGAGAAGAAAGATGTATTGGTCAAATATTTGGGGAAGCCTGGCTTCCCCTTGGCATTCATGAATACACGCCACTGAGCGTATACCAAACATTTTATTTTTCAAAGCCTTTTAACATTTAATTCAGTTTGTGTCATGCTAATTTAGATTTTTGTGACCCGCGGAAACAACTTTAAAGATGACGACCACAAAATGTAAAATCCTCAAAAGTTGTTAAAAGAAACCTGCACGGCTATGCCAACATAGCTCGGTGCTCATTATCGAATGTATTATGTAGAAATCCAACTTTTTTGATATAATGCTAAGGGTATGTTACATTTCATCACCAAAGAGCCAAAGTGCGTTTTCACCAACATCATACTGTATTTACTGTATTATGGATGCAGATGATACTTAGTTAGGGCCATGCAGTGCCAGATTTCAATAAGTGTGTTGACCATGGGCTACCTTTTAAACAGTTTTATTATTTTATCATATGTAATCATGTATGTGGCCTCAATGTAAGCTTTTGTAATTGTAAATAAAAACAACTTCAGGAAAATGTCTGTAATTACTAAGAAAATTATGAAAAAAACTGATTGATGATTGAGAAATATTTTTTTTTCTGTCATGATGTTGGCAATTTCATAATATTTTTTTATTTGATTATTTTATTTAGTCTGCCTGTCATTAAAATATATATTTAAAATCTTATTGTTTGTTGATTAAATGGATCTCGAAATGAATCAATGTCTATATGTCATGAGTTTAAATGTCCAAAAATGGATGTAGCAATCACAGATTTCCATTGATTTGTAATACCAATGCAGTCAATCTTATTGGACATAACCCAACCCTACCAACGGTACCATACCGCTTCTGGATGATGACTTTTTAATGTAATCTAATATACCAAATATGGTATCCAACTTTGCTCCGCCCCATTGGTCTCCAGGTCGCAGTCGGCTGCGACAGAGCCTGGACTCAAACCAGGATCTCTAGTGGCATAGCTAGCACTGCAATGCAGTAACTTAGACAACTGCGCCACTTGGGAGGTGTCAGATAAATGTCGTCACAGCTGTACATTTCATTGTATTTTCTATAAGACTTCTAACGATTGTTGTTTGTAGTTTAATATTACACCCCTTTCTTATGAGGATATAGTGCACGCTTTTCATTGATGAAAAATAAATACACAAATAACTAACATTTGTTTAAATAAAAAAGGGTCTGTCCAATGAACATCAAGGTGAGGCTGTCTAAACAGGGCTGAACCATGAGGGTCTGTCCAATGAACATCAAGGTGAGGCTGTCTAAACAGGGCTGAACCATGAGGGTCTGTCCAATGAACATCAAGGTGAGGCTGTCTAAACAGGGCTGAACCATGAGGGTCTGTCCAATGAACATCAAGGTGAGGCTATCTAAACAGGACTGAACCATGAGGGGCTCTCCAATGAACATCAAGGTGAGGCTGTCTAAACAGGACTGAACCATGAGGGGCTCTCCAATGAACATCAAGGTGAGGCTGTCTAAACAGGACTGAACCACGAGGGGTGATCAGATGCAGTAGGTTGAAAGGAAGGTATTTTCCCCTTGGCTGAGAACGTCTACGTTCCCCTCTGCCTTCTAGTGGCTGCTTCTTGCAGGTACCTGCACCATCGCTCAGCTCATCCTTGGGTTTGAATGTTTCATATGCTGGAAGGTACTTCTCCTATTTAGAAAAGGTTAAGAAATATTATAAATAAACAAAAACTTAAATCTAGCTAATACAAATCTCCTGAGCAACAATTGAGTAATGACCTAGAGTAATAGTAGTGAATAACAGCATAGCAGGCTATTATTGTGTTTTTCTATCCCTATACAAATAGTCTCCAGAGTCCTAGGAAGCAGACTCTCTTCCTCCCTTGCCGTGTGATATGAACATAAATGGGGGAACCGTTGTTCTTGACGTCCGTTGCATTACCTGCCTGTGTGGTTCTGGTGAGGTGGAAGGGTCTGTCCAATGAACATCAAGGTGAGGCTGCTAAACATATGAGGGGCTGTCCAATGAACATCAGAAATGGGCAAACTATCCTTCTGTCGAGGTTTGAATTCCTCATCAAAATCAAATTATAGCTCAGAGACCAGGTCGCTAGTAAATGAGACGTCAATTTATTTTGAATGCCAAGAGATGCTTCCATAGGCAGGAGATGGTGGAGGCACTGGGCTCCCAATCTGTACAGCTCAAGCATAAAACAATCATTCAATATGTAGGCTGTTTTGTATTTGGTTAAATTGCTAAGTAATGACATCCAACAGTGACTATGTCTATAGGCCTGATTTAGCACCTTGATATCTCTTTCTACACAAAATTAACTGATGCACAATCCTTACCAGCACAGAGCAGGGTGGAAACAGCAGTCATTATGGGCATCACAGCCCATGTTTAGGTCCTGAGTCAGGCCACTTGAAGCTGTTTCAGCACTGGGCTTGACGGCTTCATCTTTCAGGTCCTTCAGGAGGAACTGTATGGCAGAGGGACAACCAATACAGTTGATTGGCTCCCACACATTCATCTCATCAACCAATGGAGAGACGTTATTAGATGCTTGGGAATATCTATCTATCTATCTATCTATCTATCTATCTATCTATCTATCTATCTATCTATCTATCTGTCTGTCTGTCTGTCTGTCTGTCTGTCTATCTGTCTGTCTGTCTGTCTGTCTGTCTGTCTGTCTGTCTGTCTGTCTGCCTGTCCGTCCGTCCGTCCGTCCGTCCGTCCGTCCGTCTATCTGTCTATCTACAATGCCTCCGGAAAGTATTCAGACCCCTTCACAATTCAGTTCGTTAGGTTACAGCCTGATTCTAAAATGTATTTAAAAAATATTTTCCCTCATCAATCTACACACAATAACCCATAATGACAAAGCAAAAACAGTTTTTTAGAATTTTTGCTAATTTATTACAAATAAAAACACTTTACTCAATACTTTGTTGAAGCAACTTTGGCAGCGATTACAGCTACAAGCTTGGCACACTTGTATTTCGGGAGTTTCTCCCATTCTTCTCTGCAGATCCTTGCAAGCTCTGTCAGGTTGGATGGGGAGAGTTGCTGCACAGCTATTTTCAGGTCTCTCCAGAGATGTTCGATCAGGCTCAAGTCCAGGCTCTGACTGGGCCACACAAGGATATTCAAAGACTTGTCCCGAAGCCACTCCTGCGTTGTCTTGGCTATGTGATTAGGGTCATTGTCCTGTTGTAAGGTGAAACTTCGCTCCAGTCTGAGGTCTTGAGTGCTGTGAAGCAGGTTTTCATCAAGGATCTCTCTGTACTTTGCTCCGTTCATCTTTGCCTTAATCCTGACTAGTCTCCCAGTCCCTGCCGCTGAAAAACATCCCCACAGTATGATGCTGCCACCACCATGCTTGGTGCCAGGTTTCCTCCAGATGTGATGCTTGGCATTCAGGCCAAATAGTTCAATATTGGTTTCATCAGACCAGAGAATCTTGTTTCTCATGGTCTGAGAGTCTTTAGGTGCCTTTTGGCAAACTCCAAGCGGGCTGTCATGTGCTTTTTACTGAGGAGTGGCTTCCGTCTGGCCACTCTACCATAAAGACCAAATTGGTGGAGTGCTGCAGAGATGGTTGTCTTTCTGGAAGGTTCCCCCATCTCCACAGAGGACCTCTAGAGCTCTGTCAGAGTGACCATCGGGTTCTTGGTCGCCTCCCTGACCAAGGCCCTTCTCCCCCGATTGCTCAGTTTGGCCGGGCGGCCAGCTCTAGGAAGAATCTTGGTGGTTCCAAACTTCATCCATTGAAGAATGATGGAGGCCACTGTGTTCATCTTCAATGCTGCAGAAATGTTTTTGTACTCTTCCCCAGATCTGTGCCTCGACATAATCCTGTCTCGGAGCTCTAAGGACAATTCCTTCGACCTCATTCCAAATCATGTCCAATCAATTGAATTTACCACAGGTGGACTCCCATCAAGTTGTAGAAACATCTCAAGGATGATCAATGGAAACAGGATGCACCTAAGCTCAATTTTCGAATCTTATAGCGAAGGCTCTGAATACTTATGTAAATAAGGACTTTATGTTTTTCATTTTTAGCACATTTGCAAAAATTCTGAAAACCTGTTTTCGGTTTGTCATTATGGGGTATTGTGTGTATATTGCTGAGAAAACTGTTTTATTTAATCCATTTTAGAATAAGGCTGTAACGTAACAAAATGTGGACAAAGTGAAAGGGGTCTGAATACTTTCCGAATGCACCGTATCTATAATACAAACAACAGGCCTAATTTAACATACAGTGCCTTGCGAAAGTTTTCGGCCCCCTTGAACTTTGCGACCTTTTTCCACATTTCAGGCTTCAAACATAAAGATATAAAACTGTATTTTTTATGAAGAATCAACAACAAACGACATTTATTGGATATTTCAAACTTTTTTAACAAATCAAAAACTGAAATATTGGGCGTGCAAAATTATTCAACCCCTTTACTTTCAGTGCAGCAAACTCTCTCCAGAAGTTCAGTGAGGATCTCTGAATGATCCAATTTTTTTTTTTTTTTACCTTTATTTAACCAGGCATGTCAGTTAAGAACACATTCTTATTGTCAATGATGGCCTGGGAACAGTGGGTTAATTGCCTGTTCAGGGGCAGAACGACAGATTTGTACCTTGTCAGCTCGGGGGTTTGAGCTCACAACCTTCCGGTTACTAGTCCAACGCTCTAGCCACTAGGCTACCCTGCCCCCCCTAATGTTGACCTAAATGACTAATGATGATAAATACAATCCACCTGTGTGTAATCAAGTCTCCGTATAAATGCACCTGCATTGTGATAGTCTCAGAGGTCTGTTAAAAGCGCAGAGAGCATCATGAGGAACAAGGAACACACCAGGCAGGTCCGAGATACTGTTGTGAAGAAGTTTAAAGCCGGATTTGGATACAAAAAGATTTCCCAAGCTTAAAACATCCCAAGGAGCACTGTGAAAGCGATAATATTGAAATGGAAGGAGTATCAGACCACTGCAAATCTACCAAGACCTGGCCGTCCCTCTAAACTTTCAGCTCATACAAAGAGAAGACTGATCAGAGATGCAGCCAAGAGGCCCATGATCACTCTGGATGAACTGCAGAGATCTACAGCTGAGGTGGGAGACTCTGTACATAGGACAACAATCAGTCGTATATTGCACAAATCTGGCCTTTATGGAAGAGTGGCAAGAAGAAAGCCATTTCTTAAATATATCCATAAAAAGTGTTGTTTAAAGTTTGCCACAAGCCACCTGGGAGACACACCAAACATGTGGAAGAAGGTGCTCTGGTCAGATGAAACCAAAATTGAACTTTTTGGCAACAATGCAAAACGTTATGTTTGGCGTAAAAGCAATACAGCTCATCAACCACAACACACCATCCCCACTGTCAAACATGGTAGTGGCAGCTTAATGGTTTTGGCCTGCTTTTCTTCAGCAGGGACAGGGAAGATGGTTAAAATTGATGGGAAGATGGATGGGGCCAAATACAGGACCATTCTGGAAGAAAACCTGATGGAGTCTGCAAAAGACTTGAGACTGGGACGGAGATTTGTCTTCCAACAAGACAATGATCCAAAACATAAAGCAAAATCTACAATGGAATGGTTCAAAAATAAACATATCCAGGTGTTAGAATGGCCAAGTCAAAGTCCAGACCTGAATTCAATCGAGAATCTGTGGAAAGAACTGAAAACTGCTGTTCACAAATGCTCTCCATCCAACCTCACTGAGCTTGAGCTGTTTTGCAAGGAGGAATGGGAAAAAATTTCGGTCTCTCGATGTGCAAAACTGATAGAGACATATACCCAAGCGACTTACAGCTGTAATCGCAGCAAAAGGTGGCACTACAAAGTATTAACTTAAGGGGGCTGAATAATTTTGCACGCCCAATTTTTCAGTTTTTGATTTGTTAAAATTTTTTGAAATATCCAATAAATGTCGTTCCACTTCATGATTGTGTCCCACTTGTTGTTGATTCTTCACAAAAAAATACAGTTTTATATCTTTATGTTTGAAGCCTGAAATGTGGCAAAAGGTCGCAAAGTTCAAGGGGGCCGAATACTTTCGCAAGGCACTGCATACGCACACCTACCTTGATATAGCCTAGCTTTCTTCACAAAAACGTATTTCAATAATTTTAGAATTACCAAATTTCTCTCACATGATATAAGATCGTTCTCCATATTTGCTTTTTTTAATGCAATATAATATTGATATTACAATTTAGAAACGGATTAACGTGGTGTCCTGGTTGTTTGCTAAACCATGAATAATCGTATCTAGAGAATTCTGTTTATTCTGGAAATGATGATGACGCATTGGTGTCACAGACAGAAGGGGAAACCCAGACACATCACAGGGGCTATGAAGCTGACGCATCCGTTTAGAATCTTTTCTCACAATCAAATATGGTTGTGAGAGGAAGTCAATTCGCGGGTAATGGGAGAGGGTGGAACTAGGTGAAACTGGGCTGACAGTCTTCTAATTTTATCATCGATGAAACATCTGATCTCGATCAATTTTTCTTTTCCCAAAACTAAACTCTGTTACGAACACAGTATACTAACATTTATAATCTTGACGATTTACCAAAGTTTTACAAAAATGCGTTGGTTAGAAGGGAGTGCAAGGGCGAATTGTTTGTGCACACGAGCACTCTACAGATGAGACGTCCCCTGACAGAAACATGCAAATACAAGCTACAACGCGCCAATAGGATCTTGCTAGATCGTGCGTGGCTTTGCCCACCTTCTTGCTTGTTCTGCCCACTATGCTTAATTTGTTCCCACTGCAAACGACACAGATGAACTATCTTGGGGTAGTTATAAATATCTTTGTTTTGTATTGTGACCCTGTATTGTTTAATCGGCATGGAATTCTAATTACAATCAAGTGTTGGAGATCTGTAAAGTTCTGTTTGTTAAGGAAAAATATAATGATGTCTCTTGTAGGATCATTTGATCATTTTAATTTACTGGGCTATTCGTTATATTTTTGTATCACATATAATCGACCATGTTTTATACAGTGTAACTGTTAATCTAATCCTTCATTCAACCACATGTCTTCATGTGACTTTCGTTTCTAATATTGTGATTTTTTGTATGTTATAAATATAATTTACAACTTCTTTCCACGGTCTCAATTTTTTCATCTGTCAACTCATTTGTCAGAATCTTTCCACTCTAATTTTTCTTCTTCTCTTATCTAATTTTTCCATGTTATATGCCTTAATATAATTACCAACTTCATTCCATTGTCTCATTTTTTGTAATCTCTCATCTCATTTTGGTTAGATTTTCTCTTGGTAAAAACATGTTCATGCTCTACAACATCCTTAGAGCACAACCTTTCCTCACACAGGAAGCGGTGCAGGTCCTAATCCAGGCATTTGTAATCTCCCGTATATACTACTGCAAATCTCTGTTGGCTGGGCTCCCCGCATGTGCCATCAAACCCCTGCAATATCTCCAGAATGGCGCAGCCATCATGTTCAACCTTCCTAAATCCCCCCATGTTACCCCGTCAAAGCTTGCATCATCTTCAATACCCTGGTGCTTGCCTGCGGTGCAGAATGGGGAACTGCCCCTCTTTACCGTCAGACCATGCTCAAACCCTACATCCCAACTCGAGCACTCCGTTTCGCCTCCTCTGGTTTCTTGGCCGACTCATCCCTGTGGGAGGGCAGCTCCTGCCCAGCCGAGTCAAAGCTCTTCTCTTTCCAATTGTGGAACAAGCTTTCTCCTATCTTCAGCGCCTGAGCGCCCTGACGACCCCTCAATGTATGTATTTATTTTTAAGAATACAAACAAAGTACTTGTCCCTTTTCCACTAACACTGATTTTGTTGATAAAGACTTTGTTGTCTCACCTAGTTATGTTAAAATGAATGCATTAAGTGTATACCTCTGGATAAGAGCGTCTGTTAAATTACTAAAATGTCAATTGTAAAAAATAAATTACAGTAGAGGGCGACGTTTCCCAGGGTTGGCCCTACTGTAGGTACTAGAGCCACACAGTCATAAACCCCGCCTATTTCTACAATTTATCTTCTTAAAATCTTATTTTAAACCTATCCCTAACCGTAACCATGCTGCTAACCGTATGCATAACACCAACCTTAAATCAAGACAAAAAATAACCTTTTTGTTTCAACAGCCAATTTTGTGGTCATGGTTACTAGTGGAAACCCTTTATCGGGAATTCACATTAAATTAAGAAAGGAAACGGATTCGACCCTTGTCACCAAAAGCACTCACAAACTTCTACAGATGCACAATCGAGAGCATCCTGGCGGGCTGTATCACCGCCTGGTACGGCAACTGCTCCGCCCACAACCGTAAGGCTCTCCAGAGGGCAGTGAGGTCTGCACAACGCATCACCGGGGGCAAACTACCTGCCCTCCAGGACACCTACACCACCCGATGTTACAGGAAGGCCATAAAGATCATCAAGGACAACACCCACCCGAGCCACTGCCTGTTCACCCCGCTATCATCCAGAAGGCGAGGTCAGTGCATCAAAGCTGGGACCGAGAGACTGAAAAACAGCTTCTATCTCAAGGCCATCAGACTGTTAAACAGCAACCACTAACATTGAGTGGCTGCTGCCAACACACTGACTCAACTCCAGCCACTTTAATAATGGGAATTGATGGGAAATGATGTAAAATATATCACTAGCCACTTTAAACAATGCTACCTAATATAATGTTTACATACCCTACATTATTCATCTCAAATGTATACGTATATACTGTACTCTATATCATCTACTGCATCCTTATGTAATACATGTATCACTAGCCACTTTAACTATGCCACTTTGTTTACATACTCATCTCATATGTATATACTGTACTCGATACCATCTACTGTATCTTGCCTATGCTGCTCTGCACCATCACTCATTCGTATCTTTATGTACATATTCTTTATCCCCTTACATATATAAGAAATTAGTTTTGGAATTGTTAGTTAGATTACTTGTTAGTTATTACTGCATTGTCGGAACTAGAAGCACAAGCATTTTGCTACACTCGCATTAACATCTGCTAACCATGTGTATGTGACAAATAAAATTTGATTTGATTGATTTTGACCCACAATGACTTGACTTCCGATGCAAATGTTAGCGCTGTATCATAATTTTTGCCCTGATACAAGTTACATTGAACTCACAAATACTCAATGTTGTGTTTGGTGCTGTAAAAAGAACGAATGACGAATTGAGTAAGTGCTCTAGTAAGCTTTTCTTTGAAATTGTATGGTTAGATTCACCAAATTAGTGATGGGCATTCCGGCTCTTTTCATTGAGCACGCTCGTTCGGCTCAGCTTACAAAAAAGAGTCGGCTCTTTTGGCTCCCAAACGGCTCTTTTAAAAAAAAAAGATTGGGAATTTTTTCAAGTCAAACAGTTTGCGATAGTTTGACTATGATTGGTGTTAAAACAATTCTAATTAAATTATTAAATGAAATCATACTCTTCCTTAACCACAATGTACTTAAAAATGCATTGGTTTGTTATGAAAAAAGAATGCTATTTAAACATTTGCATTTAAAGTATAACTTTATATATATTATGCATATTTATATAGTGCATATAAATCTAACCATTCAAAACAAATACAATCTGTCTGAACAGCATAATAGAATATTGCACCATATCAAAGAAAAATAAATAACATTTTGCAAAACTGCAGCATCCAACAAATTGAAATAAATGTAAAAAATAAGGATGCTATTACACATGTGCATTTAAAGTATAACTTTTTTAATGTATATAAACAACGTACATATACATTTAACAATTCAAAACGAATGCAATCTGAACAACATAATAATATAATATTGCACCATATCAAAGAAAAATAAATAACAATGTGCAAAACTGCAGCATCCCACTTAAAACATTAAACTGGTCCCTCTTTTCTCCCTCTTCTTTATTGCCATGTTATAACCAGCAGCACCATATTTTGTTTTTATGAGAGATTTGCATTCAGAAATGCAAGCTGCCTCACTTGAGGGGCTGATGCAGTTTCTTCTCTCAGTAATTATTTGTCCCATTTTCGAGAAGACCCTCTCAGAGGGAACGGATGTGACCACTATGCAGAGTCTCCCTGTCTTGACTTTAGAAAGCCATGGGTAGACAGAGGCCTTGTTCTTCCACCAGCTCAGAGGATCTGCAGATCTTTGGGGGAGGGGCTCCTCCAAATAGGACCGGACCTCCCTTATGGCATCTGCTGAGGGATTCCTTCGTGCTGCATCCCCAGTTGCTCTCTCGTCAAACAGCATCCAAACAGCAGATGTTTGTGGCACTACTGCTGGTGCTTCTGTTCCATCTGATCCCTCTTCTTCCTGTTGCCCTGGTGCCTGAGCCAGCTGACTGCTGGGGCTGTCCCTCCCTGCTGCTGAGGTTATTCTTTGAAGAGCCTCATTAATCGCTCTGGCATCACTGAAGGCTAACTTCTTAAACCTGGGGTCAAGTGCAGCAGTTTCTGATAGTACGTGATTATATTCCATTCTGTGGAACTTTCTGTCCATTGATCAACATTGGGTGTCCATCAACTCTGTCACATGTCCTGTGGTTACATTTGCTTCTCTCTGGCGGCTGGCTGTGATTCGCTGCAGACCCTTACACAGGAGTATCATTTTTGATGCTGTCACATAGCTGGAAAGAGAGAACAGTTACTTATTAGTTCAGATTCACGTTTTGTCTACTGACACTACATTCTCATCTACTGCTCATATACATATATAATACTGGATTAAATAATATGTAGTAATAACTGCTTACTGTACCTCTCTCCACTGATCTCCACAGTGACCCCTCCTCCACCACCTCCCATTCCTCTTGGGTCAGAGCATCAACAGGTGCATTGACAATGGCCAGGGTGTCAGGATTTGGCCAGGGTTGTTCCGGGTTTTGGTCACTAGATGCCCCCATTGTGCTTTTTGACCTTATGTTTTTTCCCTTGTTCCCCATTATTATTTGCACCTGTGCCTCGTTTCCCCTGATCAAGTTGGCCTCACACATTGACCAGCGTCTGAGAGAGAGAGAACTCAACCGTAGACCTCTAGCCCCTATCAGTCCCAGCTCCGAGTCCCCACCTTTATCCTCGCTGGCTCCATCGGAACCCATGCAGATTGGACGCATCTCCCAGGCTGAGAGAGACCGCCGGATGAGGGAGCGACGTTGTCTATATTGCGGCAAACCGGGCCATTTCCGTTCCACGTGTCCCGGGCTCCAGGGAAACGCTCTGTCCCGTACAGACCGGGGGGAACTGTAACGGGAAACATAACCTCCTCCCATCCGTCCAACTCCCGTCTGCTCATTCCAGTCACCCTCTCCTGGGACAACCACAAGCTTCACCTTCAAGCCTTGGTAGACTCTGGAGCCGCAGGTAACCTCATGGATGGTGTCTGGGCGAAGGAGAATGGCGTTCCCTCTGAACCTCTAAGTGAACCCATGAGGGTCACTACATTGGATGGAAGCCCTTTGGGATCTGGACTTGTCACTCATGTCACTACCTCCTTGCGACTTTCAGTTTCACAACACCAGGAATTGATGAACTTTCATTTGATCTCCTGTTCCGAGTTCCCTCTCGTCCTTGGATACCCCTGGCTTCACAGCCATAACCCTCACATTGACTGGTCTGTGGGCACTATCAAGCAGTGGGGTCCTACGTGCCAAGCTACTTGTATTTTCCAGAATTCCCCGAGTTCTACTCCCGAGTCTTTAGAATCCATCAACCTGACCCGAGTTCCCGAGTGTTACCATGACCTCAAACTGGTGTTTAGCAAACAGAGGGCCACCATGCTACCACCCCATAGACCTTACGATTGCCCCATCGACCTGTTTCCGGGCACTTGCCCCCCAGGGGTCGGATCTTTTCCCTATCTCCACCCGAACGAGCTGCTATGGATACCTACATCAAGGACGCTCTGGAAGCAGGCCTCATGCGTCCATCCACCTCCCCGGCGGGAGCAGGGTTTTTCTTTGTGGCCAAGAAAGACGGTGGATTACGTCCTTGCATCGACTACCGGGGACTCAATGCCATAACCGTCCGTAACCGTTACCCGCTACCCCTTATGGCCACAGCCTTCGAGCTGCTTCAGGAAGCAGTTGTTTTCACTAAGCTTCACCTGCGGAACGCATACCATCTTGTGCGGATCAGACCTGGTGACGAGTGGAAGACCGCTTTCAACACGCCTACTGGTCACTATGAATACTTGGTGATGCCCTTCGGCCTGACCAACGCCCCAGCGGTGTTCCAAGCGCTCATAAACGATGTGCTTAGGGATATGCTTAACATATTTGTGTTCGTTTACTTGGATGACATCCTCATCTTTTCGAGTTCCCTTCAAGAACACACTAAGCATGTCAGACAAGTACTCAAACGCCTCCTGGACAGCCATCTGTACGTTAAGCCGGAAAAATGTGAATTCCATTCATCCCGAGTACAATTCCTGGGATTTGTAGTGGAACCCGGTCGAGTCCAAATGGACCCCAGGAAGGTAGGGGCGGTAGCGGATTGGCCCACCCCCAAATCCGTTAAGGAAGTTCAGCGTTTCCTGGGCTTCACAAACTTTTACCGCAAGTTCATCAAGAACTTCAGCTTGGTGGCAGCCCCTCTCTCAGCTTTAACCAAGGGTGGCAATGCAAGGTTTTTGTGGGGAAGAGAACCTGAGACGGCCTTCCAAGGACTCAAGCAGCGCGTTCTCTCTGCTCCCATCCTGATACTACCGACTACGGATGAACCATTTGTGGTGGAGGTAGACGCATCAGAGGTTGGTGTTGGAGCTGTCCTGTCTCAGAGGGGTGAAGACGAGAAGCTTCATCCGTGCGCTTTTCTTCTCACACCGGCTTACCCCGACTGAGAGGAACTACGATGTGGGGGATCGTGAACTCCTAGCGGTTAAGATGGCATTGAAGGAATGGAGACACTGGCTCGAGGGGGCTTCTCACCCGTTTCAAGTGCTTACGGACCACAAAAATCTGGAGTATATCCAGCAGGCGAAGCGGTTGAACTCTAGACAAGCTAGATGGTCTCTTTTCTTCAATCGATTCCAGTTTATCCTCACCTATCGGCCCGGGTCGAAGAATCTCAAACCGGATGCCCTGTCCCGAGTCTACGCTCCTGCCATTCGAGATGACACGGACATGCCTGTCCTTCCTGCTGCTAAGATTGTGGCTCCGATCTCGTGGCAAGTTGAGGATACCGTGAGACGTGCTCAAGCTAGCGAACCGGACCCGAAAGGAGGTCCTGCCAATCGGTTGTTTGTCCCCAAGGCAGTGAGGACTCAGGTCCTTCTGTGGGGGCACTCCTCTCGCCTCACCAGTCATCCGGGCGTAGGTCGCACCTTGGAGTTCATCCAGCGTAAGTTCTGGTGGCCTACCATAAGAGAAGACGTTGCCACTTTCGTCAATGCCTGTCCCGTGTGCTGCCAGGGCAAATCTTCTCACCTCCGCCCTACATTTACATTACATTTAAGTCATTTAGCAGACGCTCTTATCCAGAGCGACTTACAAATTGGTGAATTCACCTTCTGACATCCAGTGGAACAGCCACTTTACAATAGTGCATCTAAATCATTAAGGGGGGGTGAGAAGGATTACTTATCCTATCCTAGGTATTCCTTGAAGAGGTGGGGTTTCAGGTGTCTCCGGAAGGTGGTGATTGACTCCGCTGTCCTGGCGTCGTGAGGGAGTTTGTTCCACCATTGGGGGCCAGAGCAGCGAACAGTTTTGACTGGGCTGAGCGGGAACTGTACTTCCTCAGTGGTAGGGAGGCGAGCAGGCCAGAGGTGGATGAACGCAGTGCCCTTGCTTGGGTGTAGGGCCTGATCAGAGCCTGGAGGTACTGCGGTGCCGTTCCCCTCACAGCTCCGTAGGCAAGCACCATGGTCTTGTAGCGGATGCGAGCTTCAACTGGAAGCCAGTGGAGAGAGCGGAGGAGCGGGGTGACGTGAGAGAACTTGGGAAGGTTGAACACCAGACGGGCTGCGGCGTTCTGGATGAGTTGTAGGGGTTTAATGGCACAGGCAGGGAGCCCAGCCAACAGCGAGTTGCAGTAATCCAGACGGGAGATGACAAGTGCCTGGATTAGGACCTGCGCCGCTTCCTGTGTGAGGCAGGGTCGTACTCTGCGGATGTTGTAGAGCATGAACCTACAGGAACGGGCCACCGCCATGATGTTGGTTGAGAACGACAGGGTGTTGTCCAGGATCACGCCAAGGTTCTTAGCGCTCTGGGAGGAGGACACAATGGAGTTGTCAACCGTGATGGCGAGATCATGGAACGGGCAGTCCTTCCCCGGGAGGAAGAGCAGCTCCGTCTTGCCGAGGTTCAGTTTGAGGTGGTGATCCGTCATCCACACTGATATGTCTGCCAGACATGCAGAGATGCGATTCGCCACCTGGTCATCAGAAGGGGGAAAGGAGAAGATTAATTGTGTGTCGTCTGCATAGCAATGATAGGAGAGACCATGTGAGGTTATGACAGAGCCAAGTGACTTGGTGTATAGCGAGAATAGGAGAGGGCCTAGAACAGAGCCCTGGGGGACACCAGTGGTGAGAGCGCGTGGCGAGGAGACAGATTCTCGCCACGCCACCTGGTAGGAGCGACCTGTCAGGTAGGACGCAATCCAAGCGTGGGCCGCGCCGGAGATGCCCAACTCGGAGAGGGTGGAGAGGAGGATCTGATGGTTCACAGTATCGAAGGCAGCCGATAGGTCTAGAAGGATGAGAGCAGAGGAGAGAGAGTTAGCTTTAGCAGTGCGGAGCGCCTCCGTGATACAGAGAAGAGCAGTCTCAGTTGAATGACTAGTCTTGAAACCTGACTGATTTGGATCAAGAAGGTCATTCTGAGAGAGATAGCTGGAGAGCTGGCCAAGGACGGCACGTTCAAGAGTTTTGGAGAGAAAAGAAAGAAGGGATACTGGTCTGTAGTTGTTGACATCGGAGGGATCGAGTGTAGGTTTTTTCAGAAGGGGTGCAACTCTCGCTCTCTTGAAGACGGAAGGGACGTAGCCAGCGGTCAGGGATGAGTTGATGAGCGAGGTGAGGTAAGGGAGAAGGTCTCCGGAAATGGTCTGGAGAAGAGAGGAGGGGATAGGGTCAAGCAGGCAGGTTGTTGGGCGGCCGGCCGTCACAAGAAGCGAGATTTCATCTGGAGAGAGAGGGGAGAAAGAGGTCAGAGCACAGGGTAGGGCAGTGTGAGCAGAACCAGCGGTGTCGTTTGACTTAGCAAACGAGGATCGGATGTCGTCGACCTTCTTTTCAAAATGGTTGACGAAGTCATCTGCAGAGAGGGAGGAGGGGGGCGGGGGAGGAGGATTCAGGAGGGAGGAGAAGGTGGCAAAGAGCTTCCTAGGGTTCGAGGCAGATGCTTGGAATTTAGAGTGGTAGAAAGTGGCTTTAGCAGCAGAGACAGAGGAGGAAAATGTAGAGAGGAGGGAGTGAAAGGATGCCAGGTCCGCAGGAGGCGAGTTTTCCTCCATTTCCGCTCGGCTGCCCGGAGCTCTGTTCTGTGAGCTCGCAATGAGTCGTCGAGCCACGGGGCGGGAGGGGAGGACCGAGCCGGCCTGGAGGATAGGGGACATAGAGAGTCAAAGGATGCAGAAAGGGAAGAGAGGAGGGTTGAGGAGGCAGAATCAGGAGATAGGTTGGAGAAGGTATGAGCAGAGGGAAGAGATGATAGGATGGAAGAGGAGAGAGTAGCGGGGGGAGAGAGAGCGAAGGTTGGGACGGCGCGATACCATCCGAGTAGGGGCAGTGTGGGAAGTGTTGGATGAGAGCGAGAGGGAAAAGGATACAAGGTAGTGGTCGGAGACTTGGAGGGGAGTTGCAATGAGGTTAGTGGAAGAACAGCATCTAGTAAAGATGAGGTCGAGCGTATTGCCTGCCTTGTGAGTAGGGGGGAAGGTGAGAGGGTGAGGTCAAAAGAGGAGAGGAGTGGAAAGAAGGAGGCAGAGAGGAATGAGTCAAAGGTAGACGTGGGGAGGTTAAAGTCGCCCAGGACTGTGAGAGGTGAGCCGTCCTCAGGAAAGGAGCTTATCAAGGCATCAAGCTCATTGATGAACTCTCCGAGGGAACCTGGAGGGCGATAAATGATAAGGATGTTAAGCTTGAAAGGGCTGGTAACTGTGACAGCATGGAATTCAAAGGAGGCGATAGACAGATGGGTAAGGGGAGAGAGAGAGAATGACCACTTGGGAGAGATGAGGATCCCGGTGCCACCACCCCGCTGACCAGAAGCTCTCGGGGTGTGCGAGAACACGTGGGCGGACGAAGAGAGAGCAGTAGGAGTAGCAGTGTTATCTGTGGTGATCCATGTTTCCGTCAGTGCCAAGAAGTCGAGGGACTGGAGGGAGGCATAGGCTGAGATGAACTCTGCCTTGTTGGCCGCAGATCGGCAGTTCCAGAGGCTACCGGAGACCTGGAACTCCACGTGGGTCGTGCGCGCTGGGACCACCAGATTAGGGTGGCCGCGGCCACGCGGTGTGGAGCGTTTGTATGGTCTGTGCAGAGAGGAGAGAACAGGGAAAAATAGACACATAGTTGACAGGCTACAGAAGAGGCTACGCTAATGCAAAGGAGATTGGAATGACAAGTGGACTACACGTCTCGAATGTTCAGAAAGTTAAGCTTACGTAGCAAGAATCTTATTGACTAAAATGATTGAAATGCTACAGTACTGCTGGAGTAGGCTAGCTGGCAGTGGCTGCGTTGTTGACTTTGTAGGCTAGCTGGTAGTGGCTGCGATGTTGACACTACACTAATCAAGTCGTTCCGTCGAGTGTAATAGTTTCTACAGTGCTGCTATTCGGGGCTAGCTGGCTAGCTAGCAGGTTGATTGCGTTACGTTACCTTAAAAGAACGACAATAGCTGGCTAGCTAACCTAGAAAATCGCTCTAGGCTACACAATTGTCTTAGATACAAAGACGGCTATGTAGCTAGCTAGCTACGATCAAACAAATCAAACCGTTGTACTGTAATAGTTTCTACAGTGCTGCTATTCGGGGGCTAGCTGGCTAGCTACGTTAAAAGAACGACAATAGCTGGCCAGCTAACCTAGAAGGACTCAAGGACTCCTTCACCCTTTACCTGTTCCCCACAGACCCTGGTCCCATATCTCATTGGACTTTATTACTGGACTTCCTCCATCCCATGGCAATACTACTATCCTAGTCATAATCGACAGGTTTTCAAAGGCGGCCAGGTTCGTCCCTCTGACTAAGTTACCTTCTGCCAAGGAAACTGGTGAGTTGGTAATTAATCATGTGTTCCGAGTCTTCGGCATTCCTCAAGATATGGTTTCTGACAGAGGTCCCCAGTTCGCCTCAAGGTTTTGGAAGGCCTTCTGCCAACTCATGGGGGCTTCTGCCAGTCTATCTTCAGGGTACCATCCGGAGTCCAACGGCCAAACAGAGAGGATGAATCAAGAGCTGGAAACCACCCTCCGATGTATGACTCGTGACAACCCGTCCACATGGTCATCCTTTATTGTTTGGGCCGAATACGCGCACAACACCTTGCGCTCCTCCTCCACTGGTATGTCCCCGCACGAGTGTCAGTTTGGCTATGCTCCTCCATTGTTCCCGGACCAGGAGGCAGAAGTCAGAGTGCCTTCAGCCTTGAAGTTCGTCAGACGCTGTCGGCTTATGTGGAGGAAGACCCGTCTTAATCTTATGCGTTCCTCACAGAGGTACCAACAACAAGCCAACAGACGTCGCCGTCCCGGGCCTACCCTGCGCCCCGGCCAGAGAGTCTGGCTCTCCACAAGAGACTTACCTCTACGGGTGGAGTCTCGCAAGCTGTCCCAAAAATACATCGGTCCCTTCAAGGTTGCCAGGAGAGTTAACCCAGTTTCTTATCGCCTACACTTACCCAGATCCCTTAAGATTAATCCCACATTTCACATTTCATTGTTAAAACCTGTTGTTTTTTCTCCCCTTGTCCCGGCAGACAGACCTCCCCCTCCGCCTCATGTCATTGGAGGCCAGCCGGCTTATACCGTCCATCGGATACTGGATTCCCGCCAGGTGCAGCGATCCTGGCAGTATCTGGTGGACTGGGAAGGCTACGGTCCCGAGGAGCGCTCCTGGGTTCCTGCCAAAGACATCCTGGACCCTGACCTCATTCGTCAGTTCAGGGCCCTCTACCCTGAGAGAGCTGGTAGGAACGTCAGGAGCCGTTCCTACTGGGGGGATTCTGTCAGGATTTGGCCAGGGTTGTTCCGGGTTTTGGTCACTAGATGCCCCCATTGTGCTTTTTGACCTTATGTTTTTTCCCTTGTTCCCCATTATTATTTGCACCTGTGCCTCGTTTTCCCTGATTGTATTTAAACCCTTTGTTTCCCTCAGTTCTGTGCTCTGTGTTTGTATGTTAGCACCCAGCCCTAGTGTTCTGTGTATTCTTGTCGATTCCGGTGGATGCTCTTGTGGAATTCTGTTTTTGTTTTTGAGTATCTCTTGAGGCTTTTTTGTGCTATTCCTACCACCTTTTGGATTTGCCATTTTTGTATTGAAAGACTTCTCCTTTTTACTTTATTAAATACACCGTCTTAAGTACTGCTGTGTCTGCCTCATCTTCTGGGTTCTGCTGACTATTCGTGGCTCAGTTGGTTAAGTGACTGTTTCTCACTCCGGAGACCCAGGTTCGTAACTGGGTCCTGACACAGGGTAGAGATGATGGCATCCTTTGACTCAAGAAACCCCTTCAACATATAACATTTTGAATTCCACCTTGTAGTGCAGTCTTGTTTAGGCCTCAGCTCAGGCCTCCCCATCTGGTGTGTAGACTTTAGTTTGCTTCTGTGGGAGTATTCCACAGCTGCTTTCACTTTGTCCACAGTGGGCTTCATCACCTTCAGAGCATCTCTTATACAATCAGGTTGATTGTGTAGGAAAGACATGGATGATGGGTCCATTTTAAAATGTTCGTGGCTTTGGTTATGTGAGCGGCATTGTCGCTAACACAACAGACCACTTCTCCATCTACTTGCCATCCTCTGGCCACTCTCAACAGTTCCTCTGCCAAGTTCTCTGAGGTGTGTCTGTCGCTGAACTCAAAGCAGTCCAGAAGACAGCTAGACATCTAAAAATCTTCAATGAAGTGACATGTAACCGACATGTAAGAAGTGGTTATCCCTGATGTCCAGCAGTCAGTGGTAAGGCAAACTGCAGTAGCTTTTTGGACTCTTTCCCGCACTGAAGCCTGTGTGCTCTCGTACAGTTGTGGAATAATTGATTTTGAAAGGGTGTTCCTGCCTCTGTCCTCCATCTAAAATGGCTGGAAATCAGTGGCAATCATTTTAGCCAATGCAATATCAATTTGGCCTTGTTTTGCTACAGACATAGACCTTGGCATAAACTGGTCCATAGAAGACTGCGTTGCTGTGGGTCGCAGAGTAGGCCTACTTGACTGAGTGGATACATCTCCACGTGTGGAGGTTCTGGCTCCATCACTATCACTAGCAGGCCCGCTAGTTTCTCGAAGCTCTGCTACAGCTAGCTTCACAGTTGGGTGCACAGTTTGCATATGCCGGTGTAGGTTGTGCGTAGAACCGGCTTTATATGAGATTTTGTTTTGGCAAATTCTACACTGTGCTCTAACATTGTCTACATTATTAAAATGCATCCAAATGCTGCTGTGCTTCAGACTAATTTTCCAGCTTTTGTTTTCACAGCTGTCCTTCCTCTCTCTCCTCAGCTGCTAAGTGTGTGACTGTGAGTGAGTTGGCTCCGCCCTCCCTCGCCCATCTTTGGTTCATTGGTTGGCACTGCTTGTCTGATTGACAGGAACAGCAGGTGAGGCTGTTAGTCTGAGCAGACAGTCAGAACAAATGTGGGCGCTTGAGCATTTAGGCATATATTATATTTATTTTTTAATTCTTTGAATTAGTTAATTCTATTCATTTAAATATTTTGATTATTCATATCTTAATTTTAAAATATTTTTATAAATAGATAAGGCTTTTCTGATATGCGAGCCAGCTCCCAACGTTCAGCTACAAGAGCTCGCACTTAGAGCCGACTCGTTCGCGAACGACCCATTACTAAGCCAAACAGCAAATTGTTCTTGGTGTTAATCGAGACTGAGAGATGCGTGTCATCATGGTTGTAGCCACTGTTACATTGCAGCTGTTGTAAACAGCAACGTGGGCAAAAGTACTGCGTGTATTACAGTATGGTCTTTGATGATTTTGCAAATATAGTTTTAAGTTTTGTAGCCAAACAATGTAAAATCACGAAAGGATTGCAGGCTAATCCTTGTTTTCACATATGTCATGTTCTTGCACACAAGGAACAGAAAGTAGGCTACTATGTCCGCAGAATTAGACCTTTCACCTCCAGAGGTACCTGACCCCACCTTGCTCGAGAGCCTCCTGGACAATGGACTCTTTCTGGGAGCCACTGTCCAACTCCTCTGCATCTTGGCTGTCATAATACCCACCTCCAACTAGTATGAACAGGTATAGTAGGCGGTTCTTCTGTTGGCAGTTAACATTTTGTCATAATAACAATAATAATAATAGCGATAATAATAATAATAATACTGTAATTGTTTAATGTAGGTTTACTTATGGCATTCTGTATGAAAGCCGTATACCTATAGGCCTGATCGTTTGTATTTTTACCTTTTGTCTTATTGTAACCTCGTCCCCAGGCTCGAATTGCTAGCGCACAGAGCCTGGTAACACTGTGCCACAAAGTGGGACTTGAAAGGGGTTTGCCTAAACAGCAGCCTGCTACCATGGTTACGCCATGGCTATTCAGTCTGAAAGAAGTCTGACTACAAAAAGACAAGAGTCTCTACAAGTCAGAATGTTGAATAAAATGATTTTCACACTTTAATCGGCTGTCTGTGCTGTTGGTCCTTTTGATGGTAGGAGGTGAAGATAGGGTATCCTCCTTGTTTACCCTACTTTTTGAGGCGCCGGGAGGTTCTGTCGCTTGTGATTTCAATCTCTTGAAGCATTGCATGTGATGCACAATATGTAAACAATAGCCGAATGTGACCGAATGTAGTCGACCAAAACATGTTTCCTCGCAATCAGCTGGAAGTGTTTGTGAAATTTGCCAGCTGATGGGAGAATATTCAGTCTGCGGTTTGGTTAGGCCATATTGTGCAAGTGTTTGTCTGGTGCGAATTGTGTCAGTATTGAAAATAGAAAACCGGAAATACAAGTGGATTCAGGGATCAAGTGTAGCTGGAGCTGGGCCCAGTGTTGCCAACTCCTCAGTAAGGAAAGCAGCTATTGGCTATCCTAAAAGTCGCTAGAAGTCGCTAAATGACGCCATCACCTAATTTTCATAATTGGCCACGTGCATGTAATTGTGATGGAAGCTGTAGGAGAGAGGAATAACTTCGTGGGAGAGACAAAAAGTGAGTAAAAAACACCCTAAATATGTTTAGAACTACAAATGAATTTTCTTCTGTCGATTCTTGTTTTTTTTTTGTCACAATTCCAACCCTCCTCCTTTATCCGAGCTTGGGACTGGCAAAAGAGACCCAAAAAGAGACACTCTGACGGAGTTACTTCGTTTTTTTAATTATTATTTTTTATTTTATTATTATTATTATTTTTTTTCTTCTTAATTTGGTTTGGTTTGAACCTTATGGTCCTCTTAGGAGCCTACAACAAGTCACAGTAAAACACGAGCATTTTTAAACATTACATTTTTTACATTTTTTTTGTATACAATCTACATTAACAATCTAAATGGACCAAAAAGAGACAACAGAAAAAACGGTCAGTGTGAGAAAATTATGGTAACTAGTCTGGCCCTAATTCAGGTTAATTGATTTTTTTACATGTAAGCCAGGGTGGTATCATTGCAGTCTGGATGCGGAGGGGTGAACATCTCCTGCACTGACTGCAGCTGGGAGGGACTGCTGCGCGAGGGACGGGGGTGGGGCCCACGGCAGCACCCGCTGCTCGTTGAGAAGAGTAAGAACTATATGTGCTTTCACGTCAGAGTCTCCCAAAAAAAACTGAAAAAGTTGCTAAGTTGGCAACACTGGCTGGGCCTAGCTTATGCTGGATGCTAACAGAGGTGAAAGAAAGCCACACACTTTCCCTCTTTCAATACAGTGTATAAAAGGGGTATACCGGGTGTACTCTCTGCCTGAAAGAGATCAATTATGCCAACAAAGGGTATCATGCTCTGCTGGCACATTGTAGAACAGATGCCCACAGGCAGAAAGTGTACAATGTAATAATGTGCAGTGTAGCCCAAAGATTTTGCTTTTGTTGTGTTGAACTTAACAGTAACACTTATGGGTGAGTGAGGGGGGATTATTACATTTTTACTCAGTGAACGTTATTTTTGCACACATGTAGCCTTGTGCACTTGATCGATGTCTAATATGGTAGCCACTATAACAGAGCAAAAATAGAATGCCTGTTTGTTTCATTCTACTTTAAGAAGTTTTTTCCCCAAGTGCAATATTTAGATGTGTGAGGTCACAAGCGTTCTATTATAAAGGCTGTCATGGATAACTGCAGTATTAGTGTATTGTTTTTCCTCAAGACTTGAGTGTCATTTGCAGTAAAGTCTAGGTAACAAATAACATTGGATTGCTTTCTTTACATGTTTTATCTGTGAGTTAGGTTTACCTGAACCACTTTTTATTTTACACACAGACTGATCATGTAGATCATATTCTTTGTTGTTTAATTAGTTAAAACACTGGGCTCCCAAGTCTAAGACACTGCATTTCAACATAAGAGGCATCACTAGAGTCCCTGGTTCAAATCCAGGCTGTATGTGTTTGGGTCCCATAGAGCAGTGCACAATTGGCCCAGTGTTGTTTGGCTGGAGAAGGTTGTAAATAAGCCTTTGTTCTTAATGGACTTATAACAGAACATGGCCAAGATGTTCATAGGGTCCAATAATAATCACAGTGGTTGTCAAGGGTGCAACAGGGCAGCACCTCAGGAGTAAATGTCAGTTGGCTTTTCATAGCCGATCATTCAGAGTATCTCTACTGTTCCTGCTGCCTCTAGAGAGTCCCTGCTTAATAAAAAAAATGTAAACCTGCGTTTCCTCCTGGCAGGTTTTTTTGTTTTTGCATGTTTCAGTGTCACCTTTTTGGGCCCTCAACAGTTTGCATCCCTGACTGAAGATCATAACCCTTCCCTGTGGATATTTTGTATCAGATTACATCTGACAGGTATAGTACGTTGAAATTAAGATTCTTCAACATTCAGACTTGTAATGGGACTGTTTGGGAATGCTGAGCCTACATGTTAGAGACAAGTGTAAGTCTTTAATTCTCTGTTTCTGAAAGTGGCTAGATAGGGGTGTGGTTAAAATTCATGCGGGAGCGGGAACGAGCCCTACAGCTGTATTTGATAGGACTTTGACAAATGGTAAAAATCTACAATAAAAAATAAAACAAAATACCATATTGTTTTTGCGGTGCCCAATTGAGTTCGGTCATATAACGTTTATATGTGAAAACTATTTATAAGATGAGCTCACTTCCTTGGAAGTCCACATATGTTGTAGTGGGGAGGTTCTAAGGGTTATCCTCGATGGTGATGGACAGAGAGATCATCCAATTAAAACCGATGGCTGTTTTTGCCGCTCCTGTCATATAGAGGATTTGATTAATCTCTCGCGGGCACCTGGCTAGGTGTGTTTTTGCACAGGCTGAAAGTTGATTGCATTCGATTTGGAGCCTGGCTGCCTTTAGGGGTAAGCAAAGTGCCCCTTTCAAAGCCCACAGCGAAGTCAGCTCTAAACAAAAGTGACATAATGAAGTAAGTGGAGTAATGAGTAGGATTCTGTGTCTTCATATGCAAAGGTCATTGCTTTTCATTCCAATGAAAACTAGTTTCAAATTTCAAACATTTATTTTCTGGACAATGCTCCATGTTGCCTTGTTGACAACATGAACATGAAACCAGACGTCCAAGATGGCTGGTGGGTGAGAATAGACCGATTGTATTCTGCTTATTGAACTTTTACTACTGTTACTGTTTCACATGTCTCTAAACCATTCATAGATGCTAAAGACCTTTAGTGCCTATTGATGAAGATATCAAATCAAATTTATTTATAAAGCCCTTCTTACATCAGCTGATATCTCAAAGTGCTGTACAGAAACCCAGCCTAGAACCCCAAACAGCAAGCAATGCAATGCAGGTGTAGAAGCACGGTGGCTAGGAAAAACTCACTAGAAAGGCCAGAACCTAGGAAGAAACCTAGAGAGGAACCAGACTATGAGGGGTGGCCAGTCCTCTTCTGTGCCTGGTGGAGATAATAACAGAACATGGCCAAGATGTTCAAATGTTCATAGATGACCAGCAGGGTCAAATAATAATCGAGGGTGCAACAGGGCAGCACCTCAGGAGTAAATGTCAGTTGTCTTTTCATAGCCGATCATTCAGAGTATCTCTACTGCTCCTGCTGCCTCTAGAGAGTTGAAAACAGCAGGTCTGGGACAGGTAGCACGTCCGGTGAACAGGTCAGGGTTCCATAGCCGCAGGCAGAACAGTTGAAACTGGAGCAGCAGCATGGCTAGATGGACTGGGGACAGCAAGGAGTCATCAGGCCAGGTAGTCCTGAGGCATGGTCATAGGGCCCAGGTCTTTCTCAAAGAGAAAGAAAGAAACAGAGAATTAGAGAGAGCATACTTAAATTCACACAGGACACCGGATAAGACAGGAGAAATACTCCAGATATAACAGGCTGACCCTAGCCCCCCGACACATAAACTACTGCAGCATAAATACTGGAGGCTGAGACAGGAGGGGTCAGGAGACATTGTGGCCCCACCCGACAACACCCCCGGACAGGGCCAAACAGGCAGGATATACCCCCACCCACTTTGCCAAAGCACAGCCCCCACACCACTAGAGGGATATCTTCAACCACCAACTTCCTGAGACAACTTCCTGAGACAACTTCCTGAGACCATCCTGAGACAAGGTCGAGTATAGCCCACAAAGATCTCCGCCACGGCACAACCCAAGGGGGGCACCAACCCAGACAGAAAGAACACGTCAGTGACTCAACCCACTCAAGTGACACACCCCTCCTAGGGACAGCATGGAAGAGTACCAGTAAGCCAGTCACTCAGCCCCTGTAATAGGGTTAGAGGCAGAGAATCCCAGTGGAGAGAGGGGAACCGGCCAGGCAGAGACAGCAAGGGCGGTTCATTGCTCCAGTGCCTTTCCGTTCATCTTCACATTCATGGGCCAGACGACACTCAATCATAGGACCTATTGAAGAGATGAGTCTTCAATAACGACTTAAAGGTGGAGACCGAGTCTGCGTCTCTCACATGGGTAGGCAGACCATTCCATAAAAATGGAACACTGTAGGAGAAAGCCCTGCGTCCAGCTGTTTGCTTAGAAATTCTAGGGACAGTTAGGAGGCATGCGTTTTGTTACCGTAGCGTAAGTGTAGATATGTACGGCAGGACCAAATCAGAAAGACAGGTAGAAGCAAGCCCATGTAATGCTTTGTAGGTTAGCAGTAATACCTTGAAATCAGCCCTTGATTACAGGAAGCCAGTGTAGAGAGGCTAGCACTGGAGTAATATGATAACATTTTTTGGTTCTAGTCTAGATTCTAGCAACCGTGTTTAGCAATAACTGAAGTTTATTTAGTGCTTTATCCGGGTAGCCGGAAAGTAGAGCACTAACCTAGAAGTGACAAAAGCATGGATTAATTTTTCTGCATCATTTTTGGACAGAAAGTTTCTGATTTTTGCAATGTTACGTAGATGGAAAAAAGCTGTCCTTGAAACAGTCCTAATATGTTCATCAAAAGAGATATCAGGTTCCAGAGTAACGCCGAGGTCCTTCACAGTATTATTTGAGATAACTGTACAACCATCAAGATTAATTGTCAGATTCAACAGATCTCTTTGTTTCTTGAGACCTAGAACTAGAATCTCTGTTTTGTCCGAGTTTAAAAGGAGAACATTTGCAGCCATCCCCTTCCTTATGTCTGAAACACAGGCTACCAGCGAGGGCATTTTTTGGGCTTCACTGTTTCATCGAAATGTACAGCTGTGTGTCATCTGCATAGCAGTGAAAGTTAACATTATGTTTCCGAATGACATCACCAAGAGGTAAAATATATAGTGAAAACAATAGTGGTCCCAAAACAGAACCTTGAGGAACACCGAAATTTACAGTTGATTTGTCAGAGGAAAAACCATCCACAGAGACAAAATTATATCTTTCCAACAGATAAGATCTAAACCAGGCCAGAACTTGTCCGTGTAGACCAATTTGGGTTTCCAATCTCTCCAAAAGAATGTGGTGATCAATGGTATCAAAAGCAGCACTAAGGTCTAGGAGCACTAGGACCGATGTAGAGCCTCGGTCTGATAGCTGAGCTGACTACACTGGCTGTGCTAGTGGCAGACTCCACTAAGCTGGCAGGCTGGCTAACAGCCTGCTACCTGGTCTGCAGCCTATTTTATTGTGGAGCTAGTGGAGTTGGAGCCCTGTCTATGTTCGCAGATAAAATGAGAGCACCCCTCCAGCTAGGATGTGGTCCGTCACTCCTCAGCAGGCCAGGCTTGGTCCTGTTTGTGGGTGAGTCCCAGAAAGAGGGCCAATTATCTACAAATTATATCTTTTGGGAGGGGCAGAAAACAGTTTTCAACCAGTGATTGAGTTGTGAGACTGCTGTAGAGCTCATCACTCCCCCAAACGGGGAGGGGGCCAGAGACAATTACTCAATGCTGACACATCTTTCTAGCTGATTTCCATGCTGAAGCGATGTTGTGCTTGGTGACCTCTGACTGTTTCATCCTAACATCGTTGGCGCCGACTTGGATAACAATATCCCTATACTCTCTACACTCGCCAGTTTTAGCTTTAGCAAGCACCATCTTCAGATTAGCCTTAACGTCGGTAGCCCTGCCCCCTGGTAAACAGTGTATGATCGCTGGATGATTCAGTTTAAGTCTAATACTGCGGGTATTGGAGTCACCAATGACTAGTGTTTTCAATTTGTCAGAACAAATGGTGGGAGGCTTCGACGTCTCAGACCCTGTAACGGGAGGAGTAGAGACCAGAGAAGCCTCGGCCTCTGACTCCGACTCGCTGCGTAATAGGGAGAACCGGTTGAAAGTTTCTGTCCGCTGAATGAGCGAGTGACACCGGTTGATCATTCCTACAGCATTTCCCTCCAGAAGCCATGAGAAAGTTGTCTGGCTGCAGGGACCGTGCGTGGGGATTTATACTACTCTCTGTACTTATTGGTGGTATAGACCCTGTTTCATCCTTTCCTACACTGAAATTACCCTTGCCTAACAATTGCGTCTGAAGCTGGGCTTGCAGCACAGCTATCCTCGCCGTAGGGCGATCGTTCTCCTGTATATTATGAGTACAGTGCCTGAAATTAGAAGGCTTTATGTTAATGTTACTACTTAGCTTCGGCTGTTGGAGGTCCTGACGAACCATGTCCAGATAAAGCATCCGAAGTGAAAAAGTTGAATGAAAAAATTTTGAGCGAGGGAAATACTAAATATAAAATAAAATATAAACAGTAACAGTAAAAACCGTAAAGTTGTCAGGTAGCAAAGTAAGGTTAGCAGCAAAACGCACAGCAGCATGTAAACAAGTCTGCAAGTTGTGACCGGAAATGACGATCTACCAGGTGATTTTTTTTGACATCCGTCTCTTGCCAGGGGACTTCTGTTAAGAGACCCAACTTTCGGTGTGAACGTTAACACGCATCGCTTGCGATACGGTTTTGGAAACATAAGAAATTATCTTTCATATCAGCGAAGAATAATTTTCCCAAAAGCAAAAGGTTAAATTACTACACACCTTTTTTATAGAGTTAGTGTTCCCACGTGGCCAGATCTCGATGTTACAGCGCTTGTTTACGGAAGACTAATTAGCTAATTAGCTATCTAGCGTGCTCTGAACACCTGTGTGTAAGCTAACTGGGGAGGAAGTGTAGGTAGCAGAAGTGTAGTTTGTCAACTGGAGACACGCAGCGTATCGATCTGTGCAAATCTGCTACAGTAAGTGTATATTTTTTATTTGAAAGGGTCTTTCTCACTGATATGAAAGAGAAGGGCCATATGTTTCAAAAACTGTAACGCAAGCGATGATTATTGACATTTCTAAATGTTAAAACACAGTGTCGGGATTGTAGTTCTCATGGAGCCAGCCATGAGCGATGCTAACCGCTGAAAACTCTAGGGAGAAGGCAGAATGCCGCTTTGAGTTTCTGAGAGCTAATGTGTCTCTTGAGTGTCACTGGGACAGTGAGACTCAGTCTGTTTTATCTCCAGGAGGAAGCGGAGCCAAATGACTTTCAATTGAAGCCTGCTGACCTGAATGAGAAGTCCAAAGGACCCCTGCCTGAGATTCGTCAGAAACTACAGAAAGAGAGCAAGAAGAAGCGATAGGTGTGGTGTGTTTGTGTAGGATTGGGTGCTGTGCGTGCAGTTCATCCAAGATTGTTGTAACATTTCAAATTATGTAGACAGAATCATTTTTGTTTCATCAAATGCAATGGGTGTCTCTACCTTGATTTATGAAAGAAGAGAAGCACACTGTTTATTAAACTACTCAGCTATCAATTGTAATTTTCCAAGGCCTAAACACAACAACAAATATTTGGGGACCTATGTAATCATTTTTTTATTATTTAATTTTGTGTGCATTTTATAACCAACATTTCTGTAAAAAACAAACAAATAAGAACCTCATGATTTTGTATTTATTTAACCTTTGTTTTACTAGAAAAGTCAGCTAAGAACAAATACCTATTTGCAACGACAGCCTAGGAACAGTGGGTAGAATGACCTTTTACCTTGTCAGCTCGGGAAGTCGATCTAGCAACCTTTCGGTTTCTGGCCCAACGCTCTAACCACTAGGCTTACCTGCCTCCCCAGGGAGATTGCCGTTTTGGGTTTCTGAGAGCTAATGTGTCTCTTGAGTGTCACTGGGACAGTGAGACTCAGTCTGTTTTATCTCCAGGAGGAAGCGGAGCCAAATGACTTTCAATTGAAGCCTGCTGACCTGAATGAGAAGTCCAAAGGACCCCTGCCTGGGATTCGTCAGAAACTACAGAAAGAGAGCAAGAAGAAGCGATAGGTGTCGCTCTCAAATAGCGCTCTGTTATATCAATATGAAGTTTCAAAAAAGAAATACAACTGTACTTTTTTCATCTTTCAATTTCTCATTCCGCCATATACAGTGCCTTCAGAAAGTATTCACACCCCTTGATTTTCCCACATTTTGTTGTGTTGCAGTCAGAATTAAACATTGATTAAATGGAGATTTTATTTTGTCACTGACTTAAACAACATAGGCACTAATGTTAAATGGATGAATGTTTTTTATTTTATTTTTACTAATTAATAAAAAATTAAATGCTGAAATGTCTTGAGTCAGTAAATATTCAACCTTTGTTATGGCCTAAACAAGTTCAGGATTAAACATTTGCTTAACAAGTTACATAAGTTGCATGGACTGTGTGCAATAGTGTTTAACATGATTTTTGAATGACTACCTCATCTCTGTACCCCACACATACAATTATCTGTAAGGTCCCTCAGACAAGCAGTGAAGTTCACACACAGATTCATTCAACCACAAAGACCAGGGAGGTTTTCAAATGCCTCACAAAGAAAGTCACCTATTGGTAGATGATTAGAAGAAGAGAAAAGCAGATGTTGAATAACCCTTTGAGCATGGTGAAGTTATTAAATACACTTTGGAGGGTGTATCAATACACCCAGTCACTACAAACATACAGGCGTCACCATGGGGACTAAACAGTTACATGACAGGAGAAAACTGAGGATGGATCAACAACATTGTAGTTACTCCACAATACTAACCTGAAAAGAAGGAAGCCTGTACAGAATAAAATGTATTCCCAAACATGCATCCTGTTTGCAACAAGGTGATTTAAGTTATACTGCAAAAAAATATTGGCAAAGGAATTCACTTTTTGTCCTAAATAAAAAGCATTATGTTAAAAAAAATCCAATACAACACAATGAGTATCACTCCATTATTTTCAAGCATAGTGTCTGTGGGTATGCTTGTCATCATTAAGGACTGGAGAGTTTTTGAGGATAAAAAAAATTAATGGAATGGAGCTAAGCACAGGCAAAATCCTAGAGGAAAACCTGGTTTTGTTTGCTTTCCACTAGACACTGGGAGATGAATTCACCTTTCAGCAGGAAAATAACCTAAAATACAAGGCCAAAGCTACACTGGAGTTGCTTACAAAGAAGACAGTGAATGTTCCTGAGTGGCTGAGTTAGAGTTCTGACTTAAATCTACTTGAAAATCTATGGCAAGATCTGAAAATCGTTGTCTTGCAAAGATCAACAACCAATTTGACAGAGCTTGAAGAATTTTGGGCAAATGTTGCACAATCCCGGTGTTCAAAGTTCTTAGAGGCTTACCCATAAATACTCACAGCTTTAATCGCTGCCAAAGATGCTTCTACAAAGTATTGACACAGGGGTGTGAATACTTATCTAAGTGTATGTAAAAAACTGTTGGTCACTAAATCCAGCTATAAGGACCATGTAAAAACAGTTGACTGGTATGCCCTCACCCATCTGAGCGGCCAGCTGTGAATGCCCTCACCTGCTATATACTTATAGCTGATTGGTTTGGTTCTGTCCTTTATAGTGCTGTCCTGTTAGAACATGATGTTCAGGCTCATCACTGTAGTCTTGATAGTCACCACCACACACACACAGACACAGCTGTTTCCATTTGAAGATGTTAGTATTATTTTGGTAATCCAAATTACTTGGAATGTTATTGTTGTGGTTCTATAAGTCAAAGATATGCACACATGTAAACAGTATTAGTTAATGATTATAACTATACAATATACATACAGCACTAGTCAAAAGTTGGGACACACCTACTCATTCCAGGGTTTTTCTTTATTTTTATTATTTTCTACATTGTAGAATAATAGTTAAGACATCAAAACTCTGAAATAACACATATCGAAGTAGTAACCGAACAAGTGTTTAAAAAAAAAGAAATATATTTTAGATTTGAGATTCTTCAAAGTAGCCACCCTTTGCATTGATGGCAGCTTTGTACACTCTTGGCATTCTCTCAACCGGCTTCATGAGGTAGTCACCTGGAATACTTAAAGGAGTTCCCACATATGCTGAGCACTTGTTGGCTGCTTTTCTTTCACTCTGCGGACCAACTCATCCCAAACCATCTCAATTGGGTTGAGGTTTTGTTATTATGGAGACCAGGTCATCTGATGCAGCACTCCATCACTCTCCTTCTTGGTCAAATAGCCCTGACACAGCCTGGAGGTGTGTTTTGGGTCATTGTCCTGTTGATAAACAAATGATAGTCCCACTAAGCGCAAACCAGATGGAATGGCGTATCACTACAGAAGTCATGAACTGGGCCTTTACAAGTATTAGTGTACTGATATAGACATATGTAGCTCAGTCAAAAACATATTTTCAGCATCTCTACTTTGGCAAAAAAAAGGTAGTTGTATAATTAAGAACAGTATCTTGCAGGATTCAATAGTTGTAAATATAAGAGTTGTTGCTCTGTCCCTTTCTCTGTGATGTCATTCTAACGGAATCCAGAAAGAACAAAAAAACGGTGTCCTCAAACATTTACATCAAAAGCTGCAAAGTTATGGGCAAAGACACAAAACATCCATATCAAATTTAAAAAATTTTTTGATCAAATAACATGGCAGAAAGAAAAAAAAAACTTTTGTGCAGTATTCATTTAAACATGCTTAAAAACCACTTAATGTAAATGTACTATATTGTACATAGGCTGGTCATCTAGGTTCATACCTGGAGACCTGATGTGGCTCAGTTGGTAGATCATGGTGTTTGCAAGGATAGGGTTGTGTGTTTGATTCCCACAGGGGACCAGTATGATTTGCTCTGGATAAAAACTGAACTTAAATGGAAAAGGAATGAATAGACCATTTCTGTTTTCAAATAGAAATAAATAGCATTTGCCAAGTATTTCAAGAAACTGTAAAATATATATCAAGCAAGTATTTTTATTTTCCACAAGTATTATCAGATTAACTGTTTTGTACAGATAATTATCAAACTCAAGTTACAAATGCAGGTAAACACTCAAATACATTTATATCATTTTTTTTTTCAGAAAAGTAGTGCACAGGGCCTATACTATTCATGTATTAGTCGGAATTAAAGCGTTTCCACCGGCATTTTCCGCCTAATTAATTTTTACCGACACAGATGCCACGTTGTCTAGTGTATTTTGTTTTGTCGACATTTGGAACGTTTACCGAGAAAATATGCTGTTTCCATCAGGCCTGTCATGACATGTTTTATCCAACATGTACTTTACTTGCATAAAAGTTTTAATGGAAACCTGGTTAGAGACTCACTTTTCAGTTTTCACAATTTCAATCTAACTAAAAGTAATCAAACGTAAAATTAGATTGGTACAGATAGTACAGTAATATCAAATGGGAAATGGATGGTAGAACGTGTTCCCTTGTCTTTCACAAACGAGTCCTAACCTAATACAGTATCTATTCCAAGATATAAGAACAGGTTTCCCAGACACAGATTAAACGTCCTATACTAAAAGCATGATCAATGAGCATAACATTTGTATTTAGTCCACGACTAGGCTAAATCTGTGTCCGGGAAACTGTCCCTAAATGGTTGTGTTTAAAAAATATGTTGATATTGGAATTGTCTACGTGAACTAAATTATTCAACGGAGCTACGCTGTATTCCTGACTCCATCCCAATTGCGCAAAAAACGTAATTCATTCTCCCCTATCATACATATTGTGCTGTCTTGTTTCGTCAGTGATGCATAGTGATCTTGCCTTTTTTCCCTACAAGGCATGTTTTCACTATATCCCTCGTATATGGCTCCGGGATTAATTTCATAGCCCTAATTTATCACTTCGCATTTTATTAAGCCTACTTAATTTTACTGTTATCCTAAACGGATGGATGTCCATTCCCACCGCCTACTTGCGTTTATTTTAGCGAATTGGGATCGCCACCGCAATCTGAGTTGTGCCCTCTGCTCAAGGCAATTCCCGTCATGACCTGTCTATTCTTTCAAATTCGCTAAATGGCATTTTCCTTCGCTACTAGTGTTCTCAAAGAAGTTAGACATAATTCGTTTTCGAATCCTTTTCATCAAATGAAGACTACTGTGGGGATTTGATTAGGTTCTTCACGCACTCTTCTGTGCCTTGCGTAAACCTCAAGACGCTTGCTTCAAAGGTAAGTGTTGATTAGCCTAAAATATTTAGCTTTCACCGGGTGAAGGAATGTCAACACATTTTAGTAGAATACATTTTCTTGACGTTACACAAAGGATTCTTAAATCGACAGCGTTTCTATTGCTGGTTTCACATTGTTCCCACCCCACAATGTTTTATGTTGACAGTAGAATGTTAGTCTGTTTCATAAAATGTGTACCCTTCCATTTATAGTGACTGTCGTTGACAGATTTAATCTCCCGCACAGCCTACATGGGCTACTATAGTATCATGTATGTCCGACACCTCGATTGAAATGACGGTATAACAATAATCAATAAACACACACAGGCCATTGAAATTCAAAATGGAGTTGTTACAGCACCTGATTTGATTCATACAGTCCTATTATAGCCTACAAAGCACGTATTAATAGTAGTATGCATAAGCATGACCTGCACTAAAATACACCCTAGCCAATATCCATTTACAGTCACGAAATTATGTTGGGTTTTCCTATCAAAGGCGTGACCCATTTTTCACCAATGGTGTTACAATACTGCATAGGACAACGTGCGTAAATAGTGACCGGCTGTGAGGAACATAATTTCTTTCGGGCTTTTTGGTTATACACTTATTATTATTATTATTATGATTTGGACAGAGACAACCCATACAATGTATGCCCCCCCCCCAAACCTCTTATTTTAGCTACAGCCTATATTTACTGGTTTGAATGAAACAGGTGTGCATCCCTGGGAATTTGAGCTTGGACTGTTCCCAAGTGTCAGCGTATCTGAATGGAGCCTATTGTTCCAGTCTGGCTGAACCACACCATTGCATTATAATAGAATAGCACAGCTGTATTGATATGCTCCCATGCACTGATTCATAACACCCTTACCAACATAAGAATAACATTTGCAAGTTGGCATATTTCTAATGTCAGAGGTGCAGCCTGTACTGCATGGCAATCTATTATTGTGCTGTTGAGTCATTCTTTGTTGATCGGCTCTTGTTGATGTGCGTTCCCTAGGGATTTATCCAAGGACTGAGATGGTTTCAATATAACCTATAGAATGTGTCTATTAAAAGGGAACAGAAGCCCAGTTCCTATTTCAGTCAAGTTTTTATGGCTCATTGTCTGTCAATGGTTGATACTGTGTATCTACTTCCTGTTCTTGCTGTGCAGAACATGGCTTGTTGGTTTAGGGACAGTACCGTACTAAGTGACGGACAGAGAAGGAAGTGGATCCAGCGCTGAGTTTATCACCTGGGTTTTCCCCTGACCGCACTCCTCCTGTACCCCGCTCCCCCTCTCCCTCCATTGTCTTTGCACAGCAATGGAGGAGAGAAGATTAGATGGGACAGGCCGATAAAACCTTGTTTTCTGGAGAGCTGAGGAATCTGGGACTGCGGAGACAGACACTATCATCTCTTGTGGAGTTTTTTTTATCATCCTTTAACGGGGACCACGAGACGACATCAAGGTGATTCTTGGTCCATTCTTAGCCTGCATCTTAAATGGCATTCTATTCCCTATATAGTGCACTAATTTTGACCAGAGCCCTGTGCCTTAGACTATACGGAATAGGGTACCATTTGAGATAAACCCTGGCACATGCAAGCATTATTGCAATTGTTTATCACTGCCATATTACTGCAATTTTCTATGAACTAAGCCTCAATTTGGTGGCCAGGTTATATTTAGCAGAATTGTGGATTGTTCTGAGGATTGTGGATCTATTTGCTGTAGAGTAGTTGGGGAGGGGGTCTAAATATATCCCCATTTAGTGTTTGTTTTTGCTCCAAGGAACCGGGTAGACCTATGTCAGAATGAGGTGCACACACCTTTCTTTGTTTCAGATTAGTCTCTTTTGATTTTACCATCAGTCTCAAGTGAAAGTCCCAACGGATTTCCTCAATGGAGCAGCAGGACATGTAGAAACCAAAGTAACCATAATTCCACATAACCATTGTACATGGGGCTTTTCTTTTCTTTTCTTTTTTACAGAATGTGCCTGGGCGTGTGCAGCACGTTACAATGCCTAGTGAAAGTCTACATACCCCTTACACTGTCAGATTTCGCTGCCTTCCATTCAATCTAAAAAGGGAATCACTTAGATATTTTTTCCCTACAGATCTACACATTTTCAAAGTGAAAGAAAATTATTGAAACATTTCTAAATTATTAAAAGTGAATACTTGTGGAGGCATCAGAAAATCCTGGGATATTCTACAGTGGGACAGTTATACATTTTGAATGCAAAAGACACCAGAATACCAGACCTTTTAAAAATACATTTGAAAATCAGAGACAAGGTTTGAATATTGCTGTCTGGCAATAATTCCCAACCTAATTTACTGATCTTGAGGGCAATTCCACGGTAAAATAAAGATGTTGGGACTCAGATTTTTCACTTTAAAATGTGTGTCAGGCAAAAACTATCGATTGCAAAGTTAAACAGACCATACAACGCTATGCACAAAGAATACTTGAACACTTTTCCATTGAAATTTTTACAAAAATAGAATGATGACACAAACAGGGGTTAAAATGTCTTCACCCTCAGGTGCCTGTTGGAGGATTCTGATTTTCCCACATTCTTACAGTCTTATTGTGAAAGTTCTGAGACTCAGGATTACAATCCCCCCTCCTTTCTCTCCCCTCTTTCCCCCTGTTTCTCTCTTCTTTCTTTCTCCTTCCTCACCCTCTCCCATCTCTCCTACCCCCTTCCCGCCCTCTCAATCTCTCTGAATGTGGGAACTAGGAACAAATCACACAGTCACAGATCCTGATGTTCAAGCACTCTGGCTCCATATTAGGGGAAGGCGCTACTGGTTGCATTAGTTCCGTTGTTTACACACTGTGACAGGCTGCTAAGGGTGTGCTGTTCACAGTTTCCTCCTGGCAAAGAACAGTCGTAGTCCCTTAAGAGGTTTCAACAGTCTCTCAGAACTCCTAAATGGCTTCCATCCCTCTTCTCCTCAAAACCCTCATTGCTAATGATTAGTGCCAGCAGAGCACAATATTGTAGAACTTTCAGATATAAATATTTCTTTATTTTATTTAACTAGGCAAGTCAGTTAAGAACAAATTCTTATTTACAATGACGGCCTAACCCGGACGATGCTGGGCCAATTGTGCGGCGCCCTATGGGACTCCCAATCACGGCCAGTTGTGATACAGCCTTAAATCGAACCAGGGTCTGTAGTGACGGCTCTAGCACTGAGATGCGGTGTCCTAGACCGCTGTGCCACTTGAGAGCCCAAATACATTATGTAGAACAAACACGCTTCCCTTACATGTAAACAAAGGAATCACGTACGCTCTGTTTATGCCTCCGCGGCCCAGGTGATGGCACTGAACAAACAGGAGCATGGTTTTCTCATGCTTCTCTACCCAATGCCCTTGCACAATCCCTCTCATTAATCTAAAGGGAATGGACTGGTGTAGGAACAATGGTGGGAACCCTCCAACTAATCATTGCACCAACCCAAAGTTTTTAAAATCCATGACAAAGGAGTGTGCAAGTACACACCCAGGGAGAAGGGTATAGAATCGCAATACAACCCCAATGGGGTCATGGAAGAGGTTGTTTGAGGCTGCTGAGTACATTCTGTACCGCAGACTGCTCCAGCACTTCAGGTTGAAGTTGAAAGGGAAGAAACTCCATCTTGATCCTTCACCGTGGTCTCTCGTCTTCTAGTTACTTTTCAATAGATTTGTATGATACTGTGCTTGACTCTTGTCACAGGTCACTGAGCAATAATGCACTCAGACTAAATTGTTTGAAGGCAAGTTTAGGGGTAAGAAAAATGTCCAGGAGTTATCCATAGAGAGAAACTTTTGAGGGACCAAACTTGTAACCATGGAAACTAGAGGTCAACCGATTATGATTTTTCAATACCGATACCGATTATTGGAGGACCAAAAAAGCCGATACCGATTAATTGGCCGATTAATTTATTTTTTTTTTTATTTGTAATAATGAAAATTACAACAATACTGAATGAACACTTATTTTAACTTAATATAATACATCAATAAAATCTATTTAGCCTCAAATAAATAATGAAACATGTTCAATTTGGTTTAAATAATGCCAAAGCTAAGTGTTGAAGAAAGTAAAAGTGCATTATGTGCCATGTAATTAAGCTAACATTTCAGTTCCTTGCTCAGAACATGAGAATATATGAAAGCTGGTGGTTCCTTTTAACATGAGTCTTCAATATTCCCAGGTAAGAAGTTTTAGGTTGTAGTTATTATAGGAATTATAGGACTATTTCTCTCTATACCATTTGTATTTCATTAACCTTTGACTATTGGATGTTCTTATAGGCACTTTAGTATTGCCACTGTAACAGTATAGCTTCCGTCCCTCTCCTCGCTCCTCCCTGGGCTCGAACCAGAAACACAACGACAACAGCCACCCTTGAAGCAGCATTACCCATGCAGAGCAAGGTAAACAACCACAGGCTCAGAGCGAGTGATGTTTGAAACGCTATTAGCGCGCGCTAACTAGCCAGCCATTTCACTTCGGTTACACCAGCCTAATCTAAGGAGTTGATAGGCTTGAAGTCACAAACAGGGCAATGCTTGACGCACAACGAAGAGCAGCTGGCAAAACACACGAAAATGCTGTTTGAATGAATGTTTACGCGCCTGCTTCTGCCTACCACTGCTCAGTCAGATACTTAGATACTTGTATCAGTCAGATTATATAGGACACGCAAGATAATATCTAGTAATATCATCAACCATGTGTAGTTAACTAGTGTTTATGATTGATTGATGGTTTTTTATAAGATACAGTAAGTTTAATGCTAGCTAGCAACTTACCTTGGCTTACTGCATTCGCGTAACAGGCAGTCTCCTTGTGGAGTGCAACAAGAGGCAGGTCGTTATTGCGTTGGACTAGTTAACTGTAAGGTTGCAAGATTGAATCCCTGAGCTGACAAGGTGAAAATCTGTCGTTCTGCCCCTGAAGGAGGCAGTTAACCCACCGTTTGTTCCTAGGACGTCATTGAAAATAAGAATGTGTTCTTAACTGACTTGCCTAGTTAAATAAAGATTAAATAAATAAAAATCGGCAAAATCAGTGTCCAAAAATACCGATTTCCGATTGTTATGAAAACTTGAAATCGGCCCTATTAATTGGCCATTCTGATTAATCGGTCGACCTCTAATGGAAACCCATCATTTTCTGATCAGTAGCATGGGCCAAAGGTTCATTGGAGTGTTCTTTGAATTAGGCCATGCAAAAGGAATTAGGGTTGTAGGGTTTTCTATATAAAATAAGTTGCATGCTGTGCTAATGTAGAAGCCACGCTGGTATTCTGTACCACACTCCCACCAGCACTCTGCTCTCCGAAGTAAATGTCAGCAGAAGGTCTACTGCAGAGGAGGCTGGCGGGAGTGGCTATAGGAGGACGGGCTCATTGGAATGGCTGGGATGGCATCAATGGAACGGTATCAAACACATCAAACATATGGAAACCACATGTTGGACTTCCATTTATTACATTCTAGCCATTACAATGAGCCCATGCTCCTATAGCTCCTCCCACCAGCCTCCACTGCCCTACTGGTATACTTCTAAAACATCAGGACAGGAGCTTTTTGAAACACAAAAAAAAACTGAAATTGAGCATTCCCCTATTTCAAAACGTTTTCTCCCAATTTTGTTCTGAACGTAATGAGCCAGGTCAGGTGATGTCACTGTTTGAGCTAGCTACATTTCCACCGTTCTAGGACATTGGTACAGGATTTTGGCCCTGAATGATTTGTCCAAATCCAGACCTGTACACAAGCTAGCTAAGCTAGTTTACACTAATTAGTCCATTGGTACAGGCTTTTGCCCTGGGTGCTGTTTGGTCCAGGGCCCGGGCAATGCGCCGAGCTATCTTAACTAGTTAGCTACCACTATGCTAAGCTATTACATTGGTACAGACTTTTGACCCCAGCTGATGGTATTTTGTCCAGGGCCAGGCATGTGTACAATATTTGTCCTTTTTGTCCCTCTGGTCCCATAATAACAGTGACTTACAGCAGGAAGACCAGTCAGTACTAATATAATATAGCCCAGGCTCTGGCCAGCCTCATCGAACGCCCACTAACATTGAGCAGTCATCTACCCCCCCAGGTCTCTCTCTGTGTGACTAAGCAGCATGAAACTGAGGGAGACGTTAACCCCTTCACTGGGCTGGCTTTCATTCTGGCTCCGGATGAATCAAAGACACTCACGTCCACAATCACTCACACACATACAGTAGGCATTCACGCTAGGGCTGGGACGATACCAGCATCTCCATACGCGTTAGTATTTTTATTTCTTTGAACCTTTATTTAACTAGGCAAGTCAGAACAAATTCTTATTTACAATGACGGCTTACCAGAAGGCAAAAGGCCTCCTGTGGGGACGGGAGCTGGGATTAAAAATACAAAATAGGACAAAAACACACATCACGACAAGAGAGACAACACACCACTACATAGAGACCTAAGATGACAACATAGCATGGCAGCTACACAACATGACAACAACATGGTGGCAACACAACATAGCAGCAGCACAACATGGTAGCAGCACAAAACATGGTACAAACATTATTGGGCACAGACAACAGCACAAAGGGCAAGAAGGTAGAGCCAACAATATATCACGCGAAGCAGCCACAACTGTCAGTAAGCATGTCCATGATTGAGTCTTGGAATGAAGAGATTGAGATTAAACTGTCCAGTTTGAGTGTTTGTTGCAGCTCGTTCCAATCACTAGCTGCAGCAAACTGAAAAGAAGAGCGACCCAGGGATGTGTGTGCTTTGAGGACCTTTAACAGAATGTGACTGGCAGAATGGGTGTATGTGGAGGATGAGGGCTGCAGTAGATATCTCAGATAGGGGGAGTGAGGCCTAAGGGTTTTATAAATAAGCATCAACCAGTGGGTCTTTTTTCATATATATATATTTTTGTACCTTTATTTAACTAGGCAAGTCAGTTAAGAACAAATTCTTATTTTCAATGACGGCCTAGGAACAGTGGGTTAACTGCCTGTTCAGGGGCAGAACGACAGATTTGTACCTTGTCTGCTCGGGAATTTGAACTTGCAACCTTCCGGTTGCGACGGGTATACATAGATGACCAGTTTACATAGGAGCATAGAGTGCAGTGATGTGTCCTATAAGGAGCACTGGTGGCAAATCTGATGGCCGAATTGTAAAGAGCATCTAGCCGCTCGAGAGCACCCTTACCTGCCGATCTATAAATTACGTCTGCGTAATCTAGCATGGGTAAGATGGTCATCTGAATCAGGGTTAGTTTGGCAGCTGGGGTGAAAGAGGAGCGATTATGATAGAGGAAACCAAATCTAGATTTAACTTTAGCCTGCATCTTGATATGTGCTGAGATAAGGACAGTGTACCGTCTCGCCATACTCCCAAGTACTTGTATGAGGTGACTACCTCAATCTCTAAACCCACAGAGGTAGTAATCACACCTGTGAGTAGAGGGGAATTCTTCTTACCAAACCACAGGACCGTTGTTTTGGAGATGTTCAGAACAAGGTCAAGGGCAGAGAAATCTTTGTTGTAGAGTGTTTAACACAAAATCCGCAGAGGGGCCAGCAGAGTTTAAGACAGAATCATGGCAAGGAAACAAAATACAAAACTGATTTAACTTCTTTAGGAAATCAGCTCTAGTGTTGGAAACAAGCATCATTATGTTGTCGTCCGGAGTTAAATATATTTATTTTCCAAGCTATAGCACCCAATATTTACATACAGCAGGTTTTTAAAGGACCATAGAGTTTTGCTTGCTTCGTGGTTTCATTTTTGCCATGGAAAAAATATTGCGATACTGGTATCATCCCGGCCCTAATACACACACGCACACACACACACACACACACACACACACACACACACACACACACACACACACACACACACACACACACACACACACACACACACACACACACACACACACACACACACACACACACACACACACACACACACTCCCTTCCACATATACAGATGCACACAACAGATTTACATACACACTACTGAGTTGCACCCCCGTTTGCCCTCAGAACAGCCTCCATTCTCCGGGACATGGACTCTACAAGGTGTTGAAAGCGTTCCACAGGGATGCTGGCGCATGTTGTCTCCAATGCGTCCCACTGTTGTATCAAGTTGGCTGGATGTTCTTTGGTTGGTGGACCATTCTTTATACACACAGGAAACTGTTGAGCATGAAAAACCCAGCAGCGTTGCAGTTCTTGACACACTCAAACTGGTGTGCCTGGCACCTACTACCATACCCCATTCAAAAGCACTTAAATCTTTTGTCTTACCCATTCACCCTAAGAATGGCACACACACACAATCCATGTCTCAAGGCTTAAAAATCCTTCTTTAACCTGTATCCTCCCCTTCTGATTACACTGATTGAAGTGGATTTAACAGGTGACATCAATCAGGGATCATAGCTTTCAGCTGGATTGACCTGGTCAGTTTACGTCCTAACGTTTTGAACACTCAGTGGTGTATTTAAACCCCCAAAGCACAACACTTGACTGTGTCGAGGTCTTTTCACACTCATGGACAATGCAGCAACACTCACACATACTGTACACACCAGACACAACCTCACCCCCAGATGCTGCAGAAACACTCCCACATACACACACCTCACACCCCAGATGCTGACAACACTCCCACCTCAGACACCCCACCCCCAGATGCTGCAGCAACACTCCCACATACTGTACACATGCTGCAGAAACACTCCCACATACTGTACACACCAGACACAACGTCACCCCCAGATGCTGCAGCAACACTCCCACATATTGTACACACCAGACACAACCTCACCCCAGATGCTGCAGAAACACTCCCACATACTGTACACACCAGACACAACGTCACCCCCAGACATATTGTACACACCAGACACACCTCACCCCAGATGCTGCAGCAACACTCCCACATACTGTACACACCAGACACAACGTCACCCCCAGACAAGACACAACCTCACCCCCAGATGCCAGAAACACTCCCACCTCACGCCCAGATGCTGCAGAAACACTCCCACATACTGTACACACCAGACACAACCTCACGCCCAGATGCTGCAGCAACACTCCCACATACTGTACACACCAGACTCAACCCCAGATGCTACAGCACCTACCTTCTCTAGTCCTTTTTCAGCTATTCCTAGTTCCCCTGCTCCTTCCCCACCCACTGTTAGTCACACTCAGCCCTGTCTGTCTGTCAACACACACAAATGTTATGTTCTTCTATCCTCGTGGGGACCTGAAATGTATTTCAATTCAAAATTACCCCAACTTTAACTCCTAATCCTAACCCCCTAACCCTAATTATAAACCTAACCCCAATTATAACCCTTAAACCTAACCCCTAAGCTTAAAATAGCCTTTGTACTCATGGAGAATTGTTTTACTACCCTTGTGAGGTAATTTGGGGATTTTAGGTCCACGCAAGGATAGAAGAAGCGACCCCCCTCCCACACACACACACACAGTCACAGTGAGTGTGTTGGAAACGAGATGTGAGAGACACGGGGTGTGTGTGTGTGTCAGAGCTTCTGTTCTCAGGGACAGACGAACAGCTGCTCACACACACACTAACTGCCGCACACAACGGAACAAGCCGTGTGTGTGTGTACGGGTGTATCATCTAGCTTGTAATAGGTTTCCATTGTGACTCATTCTGTTGTACAGAGGGAAGAATTTAACTGGTGTTTGTGTCCATGATTGTAACAGAGTATGTAAGAATAGGATTCAATTTGAAATATAGGGGTGATAAACCAAATACTGTAGAATTACCGACAATGATAAAATGATTGTTGTCAATGTCGGCCAGGGCCAAAGTTTCCACTCAGAGCTGTCATAAACTGTGTCTTATATTGTGTACATTGTAGATCTGTATTTATTTAATACCAGGTTGAATCAACATATTATATGACCTTGAATCTACAAACACCCGTCGCTGTCTGTTGACTTTTTCAAGGTGTCCTTTTAGAGTGTTTGCCTTGTATGCGGCTCCAGCAACTGAAACTGGAAGATCTCCAGGGAAACTCAATGAATGGACCCTGAATAGAGACTCAATAGCAGGGTCGTGTTCATAAGGTCATGTTTTAAAAATGTTTTGCAATGGGAAATTGTGCCATATTGGACCAGGTAGTCCCTTTCAGCCAGTTTTCTTCCATTGGGTTCCTAATGAACACCACCCTGCTGAATGATTCTACTGTTGCAGGGAAAGGGATGATATAGAACCAGACCTGGTTTCAAATACTATTTCAAATAACAATTACTTTTACATTATTTATTTTTTTGAAAATAAATATTTTAATGTATTTAGAAATACACTTGGAAAGTATTTTAAAATTCACTGATTATTATTAAATTATTTTAAATACCAGATACTCAAATACACATCAGGAAGAGATGGGTCTCTCCATCCAATCACCAGCTCGAGCTTGAGTGAATTCAATTCAGAGTTTGTATAGAATTGAATTGAGTGATTGTTTTGAATCAAACAGGACTGAAATGCATTGAGCCAGATTGAAATGAATCCATTTGAGATTTTAATCATTGGTTATTTTTCTCAGGCCTGCTGATGGGGGCGGGCAAGAGCAAGCCCAAGGAGCCAGGCCAGCGCTCACTGAGTCTCGATGGCACCATTGGCACGGGCTCGGACAGTGGGCACCACCACCACCTCAACTCGACCCAGCAGACCCAGACCCCCAACAGGAGTCCCGCCGTAGGGGGCGCCAGACATGGCCACCACCCCGGGAATGCTCCCACCAACACCCCTGAGCTGGCGCTGTTCGGTGGAGTAGACCACGCGGGCAGTATCACCTCCCCTCACAGAGGACCACTGGCAGGTAGGTGGAGCAGGAAGTTCTTAGGCTGCATTCAGCAGGGGAAACGTTGTGGAACATTTAGATGGGCTGCTTTCAGCAGGGGAAAATGTTTGGAACTTTCAGCTGGGCTGCGATTAGCATGGCAAAGCATTGTGGAATGTTCAGATGGAAATATGTTATGTAAAACAAACATGTTATTGTTCTACATTTCTTTGAATTACTTCTCAATAATAATTTTGGATACATATTACAAGTGTATGCCACAAATACACCTCCAAAGTACAGTACCTTTCTATTGATTTTGTTTGAGGAGATCCAAAATGTCATTATTCATTCCGGCTAAGGGCTGTTCTTTATGCACGACGTAACGCGGAGTGCCTGGATGCATTCCAGGTGACTACCACATGGAGCTGGTTGAGAGAATGCCAAGAGTGTGCACAGCTGTCATTAAGGCAAAGGGTGGCTTCTTTGCAGAATCTCAAAATAAAATAAATTTGGATTTGTTTAACACTTTTTTGGTTACATGATTCCATGCAGTGGCAAAAAAAAATTGTGAGCCCTTTGGAAATACCTGGATTTCTGCATAACTTGGTCATAAATTTTGATCTGATCTTCATCTATGTCACAACAATAGACACACAGTCTGCTTAAACTAATAACACACAAACAATTATACGTTTGTCTTTATTGAACACACAGTGTAAACATTCACACTCGGGATGCAAAAAGTATGTGAACCCTTGGATTTATTAACTGGTTGACCCTCCTTTGGCAGCAATAATCTCAACCAAATGTTTTCTGTAGTTGCGGATCAGACCTGCATAACGGTCAGGAGGAATTTGACCATTCCTCTTTACAAAACTGTTTTAGTTTAGCAATATTCTTGGGATGTCTGGTGTGAACTGCTTTCTTGAGGTCATGCCACAGCATCTCAAATCTGGTTGAGGTCAGGACTCTGACTGGGCCACTCCAGAAGTGGTATTTTCTTCTGTTGAAGCCATTCTGATCTTGATTTACTTCTGTGTTTTGGGTCGTTGTCCTGTTGCATCACCCAACTTCTGTTGAGCTTCAATTGGTGGACAGATAGCCTTACATTCTCCTGCAAAATGTCTCGATAAACTTGGGAATGAACTTTTCTGTCGATGATAGCAAGCTGTCCAGGCCCTGAAGCAGCCCCAGGAAAAGCAGCCCCAAACCATGCTGCTCCCTCCACCATATTTTACAGTTGGGATGAGGTTTTGATCTTGGTGTGCTGTGCCTTTTTTTCCCTCCACACATAGTGTTGTGTGTTCCTTCCAAACAACTCAACTGTAGTTTCATCTGTCCACAGAATATTTTGCCAGTAGCACTGTGGAACATACAGGTCCACTTTTGCAAACTTCTTTAAAAAGTCTTTAGCTGACATTCTAGGATTCTTCTTAACCTCCATTGACCATTGAGCACTCCTAGGGAGAGTAGCAACAGTGCTATACTTAATCCATTTATAGACCATTTTTCTTACCATGGACTGATGAACATCAAGGCTTTTAGAGATACTTTTGTAACCCTTTACAGCTTTATGCAAGTCAACAATTCTTAATCTTCGGTCTTCTGAGATCTCTTTTGTTTGAGGGATGGTTCACATCAGGCAATGCTCCTTGTGAATAACAAACTCAAATTTTGTGAGTTTTATTTTAAAGGGCAAGGCAGCTCTAACCAACATCCTCAATCTCGTCGTATGTTTGTCTATTGTTGTGACGTCGATGAAGTTCAGATAAAATTTGATGACCAGTTTATGCAGAAATCCAGGTAATTCCGAAGGGTTTAAATACTTTTTCTTGCCACTGTATGTCGTGAGGAGAACACACTGGAGTCATTTAGCCTTTGGTTGGAGTGGGAAATGTATACTGTAGATGGAGCAAAACACAAGTCTCAACGTCAACAGTGAAGCGGTGACTCCGGGATGCTGGCCTTCTAGGCAGAGTTGCAAAAAAAAGCCATGTCTCAGACTGGCCAATAAAAATAAAATATTAAGTTGGGCAAAAGAACACAGACACTGGACAGAGGAACTCTGCCTAGAAGGCCTGCATCCCAGAATCGCCTCTTGACCGTTGACATTGAGACTGGTGTTTTGCTTGTACTATTTAATGAAGCTGCCATCTGAGGACTTGTGAGGCGTCTGTTTCTCAAACTAGACACTCTAATGTACTTTTCCTCTTGCTCAGTTGTGCACTGGGGCCTCCCACTCTTTCTATTCTGGTTAGAGCCAGTTTGCTCTGTTCTGTGAAGGGAGTAGTACACAGCGTTGTACGAGATCTTCTGTTTCTTGGCAATTTCTCGCATGGAATAGCCTTAATTTCTCAGAACAAGAATAGACTGACGTGTTTCAGGAGAAAGGTCATTGTTTCTTGCCATTTTAAGCCTGTAATCGAACCCACAAATGCTGATGCTCCAGATACTCAAATAGTCTAAAGAATGCCAGTTTTATTGCTTCTTTAACAGAACAACAGTTTTCAGCTGTGCTAACATAATTGCAAAAGGGTTTTCTAATGATCAATTAGCCTTTTAAAATGATGAACTTGGATTAGCTAACACAACGTGCCATTGGAATACAGGAGTGATGGTTGCTGATAATGGGCCGCTGTACCCCTATGTAGATATTCCATTAAAACAATCTGCTGTTTCCAGCTACAATAGTCATTAACAATGTCTACACCCAATTTCTGATCAATTTTAAGTTATTTTAATGGACAAAAACGAGCTTTTCTTTCAAAAACAAGGACATTTCAAAGTTACCCCAAACTTTTGAATTGTAGTGTGTGTGTATATATATAACAAAAATATAAACACATGTAGTGTTGGTCCCATGTTTCATGAGCTGAAATGAAAGATCCCAGAAATGTTCCATACACACATAAAGCTTATTTCTCTCAAATTTTTGACACAAATTTGTTTACATCCCTGGTGGTGAGCAAAGATAATCTGACGGGTGTGTCATATCAAGAAGCTGATTAAACTGCATGATCATTACACAGGTGCATCTTGTGCAGGGGACAATAAAAGGCCAATCTAAAATGTGCAGTTTTGTCACACAACACAATGCCACATATGTCTGAAGTTTTGAGCAAGCTTGCAATTGGCATTCTGTTTGCAGGAATGTCCACCAGAGCTGTTGCCAGATAGTTTAATGTTTATTTCTCTACCATAAGCTTCCTCTAAAGTCATTTTAGAGAATTTAGCAGTACGTCCAACCGGCTTCGCAACAGCAGACCACGTGTAACCACGTCAGCCCAGGTTCTCCACATCTGGCTTCTTCACCTACGGGATCACCTGAGACCAGCCACCCGGACAGTTGATGAAAACTGTGGGTTTGCACAACCAAAGAATTTCCCTGAGATGGTCAGAAACCCATCTGTTTGCTGATAACAACATTGTGAACAGAGTGCCCCATGGTGGGGTTATGGTATGGGCAGGCATAAGCTATGAGCAACGAACACAATTGCATTTTATCGATGGCAATTTGAATGCACAGAAATACTGTGACGAGATTTTGAGGCCCATTGTCGTGCCATTCATCTGCCGCCATCACCTCATGTTTCAGCATGATAATACACAGCCCCATGTGGCAAGGATCTGTACACAATTCCTGGTAGTTAAAAATGTCCCAGTTCTTCCAGGACCTGCAGGACCAGACATGTCACCCAATGAGCATGTTTGGGATGCTCTGGATTGACGTATCCGACAGCATGTTCCATTCCCGCCAACATCCAGCAACCTTGCACTTCCGTTGAAGAGGAGTATTTTATATTTTTGTTCAGTGTAAATCACACAGCTGACCAAATTACGCAGTATTTTAGTTCTGGGTTAACCATGATTATAAATAGCCAGGTTGTTCAGCTATATATGTACAACCCACAGGAGGTTGGTGGCACCTTAATTGGGGAGAACGGGCTCGTGGTAATGACTGGATCGGAATAGGTGGAACGGTATCAAATAAATGATTTCCATGTGTTTGATGCCCTTCCATTTTCCCCGTTTCAGCCATTTATTATGAGCCATCCTCCCCTCAGCAGCCCCCACTGGTACAAGCCTAGGAGGAGAACCCCAGGACCTCAACAAGGTCAGAATAGGACACAAACAGCCACAACACAGTGGTCCTACTGATGATTGGTATTTTTTTACCTTTATTTAACTAGGCAAGTCAGTTAAGAACAAATTCTTATTTTCGATGACGGCCTAGGAACATTGGGTTAACTGCCTGTTCAGGGGCAGAACGACAGAGTTGTACCTTGTCAGCTTGGGAATTTGAACTTGCAACCTTCCGGTTACTAGTCCAACGCTCTAACCACTAGGCTACACTGCCGCCCCAATATAGTTAGCTAGCCAGGCAGTTAACTGCAGTGCCCAACCACCTGAATATCAGCTATGATGTCCAATATGTGAATGTTTGTTTGTTTTAGCTACTATCACAATGCTGATTGCCTATGATGGTAAAGCTTTCCATTTGGCTATTAACGTTAAGTGTATATCGTCTGTCTTGCTTAAAATTTAAGTAATTGACACAAACAGCAGTGTGATCACATTCAGACATGTTCTCATGTGGCAACTGCATTCTGATGGCGACAGAGCAAGGAAGCAAGTGCTGCCAAAGTTCTGCAGTCTGCAACAACTACAAGGAGGGGATTCAGGGGTTTATCACCGAGCACCCGGGATTTGTGGCTAACTGCCTGATTCGGTATGTCTAGTCCTCTGTAGCTAAGTTGGTAGAGAATGGCTCTTGCAATGCCTGGATAGTGGCTTTGACTCCCCGGGCCACCTATACATAACAAATGTATGAACACATGACTTTAGGTTGCTTTGGATAAATTACTTTGGATAAATTACAGTAATATTATTATAATACCAGTTTTTATAAGTTGGTGCACTATGACGAGAAGGTGAAGTAACTATAAACGAGTACGCTGTCAGCAATCAGTGAACACATTTTATTTCCCCTAGCTTTATTCTATAGTTGTAATATAGTGTGCTTTCTGGACCGACGTGTGTTTTATTCTTTTTCAGCACCTTCTAGTGTACTGGCGGTTTGTGTAGACTACTTCTATTGGCGCAGGTTAGGAAGAGGAAACGGGGGTACCTTTCTCTCAAAAACCATTCCATTTATTCCATTCCAATGAGCCCGTCCTCCTATAGCTCATCCCACCAGCCTCCGCTGATGTATTTGCAGCATCTGTTGAAAGTGACTATTGAATTACAATAAATATAATGTACTAAGTTAGATTTTTGTGAAGACTGAAAAACATACACGTTTTGTTGAGATGGGAATGGTATGATCATGGAAAAACCTTCTTTAAGGCTACATCTGCTTGGAGTGCCAAGCCCGTCTCCAGGTAGTGCCAAGCCCGTCTCCAGGGAGTGCCAAGCCCGTCTCCAGGGAGTGCCAAGCCCGTCTCCAGGAGTGCCAAGCCCGTCTCCAGGGAATGCCAAGCCCGTCTCCAGGGAGTGCCAAGCCTGTCTCCAGGGAGTGCCAAGCCCGTCTCCAAGGAGTGCCAAGCCCGTCTCCAGGAGTGCCAAGCCCGTCTTCCGTCTGACTTTGAAGACTCTCACAGACCTGACATGACACTATAGTGTGTCTAGACCAGATGGTCAATTGTTATTTTGCGTCTCCTGTAAAGTGATTGGTTGCACTTTCATTCTGTGATTTTCTTCTGGCTCGAGTCCCCCCCCGGTGTCTAATTAACCAATCAAAGATTCCCCGGTCCAAACCAGGTGCTCGTTATAAAGGGAAAGCTGAGAAACTATAGATGTTGTGACCGTCTAGGACATTAGGCAGCCCTAATGTCAATGCCGGTATCTCTTTCCAGGAAATGTGCATTGGATTAGACAGCCCAAATTTTCCCGTAGTTGTTTTTATTTTGCAGGGTGCAAAAGCCAACAATGTAATATCCTAAGATGTGAATGCCAAAACATTCAATTGAAATGAAATGAGACAAATATTTAAGTGTTGGCAACAGAGCTGATTATCCTACTGCCTATGTCAGTAGTTTCTCCCATTCTTCTCTGCAGATCCTATCAAGCTCTGTCAGGCTAGATGGGGAGTGTCGCTATACAGCTATTTTCAGGTCTCTCCAGAAATGCACAATCAGGTTCAAGTCTGGGATCTGGCTGGGCTACTCAAGGACATTCAGAGACTTGTCTCGAAGCCACTCCTTGGCTGTGTGCTTAGGGTAGTTGTCCTATTGGAATGTGAACGTTCGTCCCAGTCTGAGGTCCTGAACACTCTGGAGCAGGTTTTCATCAAGGATCTCTCTGTACTTTGCTCCGTTCATCTTTCCCTCAATCCTAACTAGTCTCCCAGTCCGTGCCGCTGAAAAACCTCCCCACAGCATGTTGCTGCCACCGCCATGCTTCATTGTAGGGATGGTGCCAGGTTACCTTCAGACGCGACGCTTGGCATTCAGGCCAAGCATTTCATCAGAACAGAGCATCTTGTTTCTCATGGTCTAAGGGTCCTTTAGGTGCCTTTTGGCAAACTCCAAGTGGGCTGTCATGTGCCTTTTTACTGAGGAGTGGCTTCCGCCATGACCACTCTACCATAAAGAAAGGCCTGATTGGTGGAGTGCTACAGAGATGGTTGCCCTTCTGGAAGGTTCTCCCATCTCCACAGAGGAAGTCTGGAGCTCTGTCAGAGTGACCATCGGGTTCTTGGTCACCTCCCTGACCAAGGCCCTTCTCCCCCGATTGCTCAATTTGGGCGGGCGGCCAGCTCTAGGAATAGTCTTGGTGGTTGCAAACTTCTTCCATTTAAGAGTGATGTAGGCCACTGTGTTCTTAGAAACCTTCAATGCTGCAGAAATGTTTTGGTACCCTTCCCCAGATCTGTGCCTCGGCACAATCCTGTCTCTGAGCTCTACGGGCAATTCCCTCAATCTCATGACTTGGTTTTTGCTCTGACATGCACTGTTAACTGTGGGACCTAATATAGGTGTGTGTGTGAGTGTGTGTGTATGTGTGTGTTCCTCTCCAAGTCATGTCCAATCAATTGAATATACCACAAGTGGACTCCAGTCAAGTTGTAGAAACATCTCAAGGATGATCAATGGAAACAGGATGCACCTGAGCTCAATTTCGAGTCTCATAGTAAAGGGTCTGAATACTTATGTAAATAAGGTCTTTCTGTTTTTCACTTTGTCAGTATGGGGTATTGTGTGTAGATTGAGGAAAAAATATAATTTAATCAATTTTAGAATAAGCCTGTAACGTAACAAAGTATGGAAAATATCAAGAGGTCTGAATACACTCTGAAGGTACTCGTAGTTCTATATGAATATAATGTATTACAAAAAGAGGATACTGTACTTTGCCTTGAGAGATGCCAATCCTCAGCTGCATGTTTGCTAGCCCAAAACTCTCCTATCTCTAACATGTGTGTGTGTGTGTGTGTGTGTGTGTGTGTGTGTGTGTGTGTGTGTGTCCATCCTGTAGGAGGTGTCACTACATTTGTGGCACTCTATGACTATGAATCACGGACTGCCTCAGACCTGACCTTCAAGAAAGGCGAGCGGCTGCAGATCATCAACAACACGTAAGGAGATGCCCACTCCATCGTCTCCCTGTTTAGATACTACATGTCCGCCATGTACTCTCACCTAGACACACACACTCATCCAGACGAAGACAAACCCAAACACACACCGTGTGGACACACAAGCATGCACACTGTACACACACAGTCACAGTGAGTGCTGACTTATTCATAATTCCTCGTTAGCCAAACAACACTGTCTGTCCCCTTTCTGTCGCCCCATCTGCTGTGTACAACATTACTACTAATGTTTTCAGATCTTACAAGGGCAACCTTGTCAGGTCATGTTCATTAGGCACCAAACAAAAGAAAACAAACTGAAACAGCGAGGCACTACTGCTGTAAAAATGTTTTCTGTTGCGTGTCCTAATGAACGCAATCCTGATTCTAGCCCTTCTACTGTTGATTGGGTCTAATAGTTCAAGTTTGTCCTTTCCAAAAGCATCACTCTGACAGACACAAGCCAGTTTGTTTCCAAAAAGTCTTTGTTCCATCACTGGGTATTTTGGATGCAACAGGAGGGAATACTTCATACCCAGATATGTCACCCAATGAACCTATTTAGATACAACAGAGTTGGATTACTGGAAGTCGGTTCACAGCTCACTATAGGAAGACATTTTAAAATGCACCGTTTCAAAACATACATTTCAGGTCAGGCTATGTGGGAGCTAGGTACAGGATGGTCTCTGCCTGTTTTACACACACACACACACACACACACACACACACACACACACACACACACACACACACACACACACACACACACACACACACACACACACACACACACACACACACACACACACACACACAACACACACATTCGGTTGAAGTCGGATGTTTACATACACTGAGGTTGGAGTCATTAAAACTAGTTTTTCAACCACTCCACAAATTTCTTGTGAACAAACTATAGTTTTGGCAAGTCGGTTAGGAAGTAATTTTTCCAACAGTTGTTTACAGACAGATTATTTCACTTATAATTCACTGTATCACAATTCCAGTGGGTCAGACGTTTACATACACTAAGTTGACTGGGCCTTTAAACAGCTTGGAACATTCCAGAAAATGATGTCATGGCTTTAGAAGCTTCTGATAGGCTAATTGATCTAATTTGAGTCAATTGGAGGTGTACCTGTGGATGTATTTCAAGGCCTACATTTACATTTACATTTAAGTCATTTAGCAGACGCTCTTATCCAGAGCGACTTACAAATTGGTGAATTCACCTTCTGACATCAGTGGAACAGCCACTTTACAATAGTGCAATGAAATCATTTGTATTGCTTTATCCTATCCTAGGTATTCCTTGAAGAGGTGGGGTTTCAGGTGTCTCCTGAAGGTGGTGATTGACTCCGCTACCTTCAAACTCAGTGACTCTTTGCTTGACATCATGGGAAAATCAAAAGAAATCAGCTAAGACCTCAGAAGAAATTGTAGACATCCACAAGTCTGGTTCATCCTTGGAGCAATTTCCAAATGCCTGAAGGTACCACGTTCCTCTGTACAAACAATAGTACACAAGTATAACCACCATGGGACCATGCAGCCGTCATACCGCTCAGGAAGGAGACGCGTTCTGTCTCCAAGAGATGAAAGTACTTTGGTGTGAAAAATGCCAATCAATCCCAGAACAACAGCAAAGGACCTTGTGAAGATGCTGGAGGAAACGGGTACAAAAGTATCTATATCCAGAGTAAAACAAGTCCTATTTCGACATAGCCTGAAAGGCCGCTCAGCAAGGAAAAAGCTACTGCTCCAAAACCGCCATAAAAAAGCCAGACTACGGTTTGCAACTGCACATGGGGACAAAGATCGTACTTTTTGGAGAAATGTCCTCTGGTCTGATGAAACAAAAATAGAACTGTTTGGCCATAATGACCATCATTATGTTTGGAGGACAAAGGGGGAGGCTTGCAAGCCGAAGAACACCATCCCAAACGTGAAGCACTGGGGTAGCAGCATCATGTTCTGGGGGTCCTTTGCTGCAGGTGGGACTGGTGCACTTCACAAAGTAGATGGCATCATGAGGGGGGGAAAAGGATGTGGATATATTAAAGCAACATCTCAAGACATCAGTCTTGACCAAGTTAAAGCTTGGTCGCAAATGGGTCTTCCAAATGGACAATGACCCCAAGCATACTTCCAAAGTTGTGGCAAAATGGCTAAAGGACAACAAGGTCAAGGTATTGGAGTGGCCATCACAAAGCCCTGACCTCAATCCTATAGAAAATTTGTGGGCAGAACTGAAAGTGTGCGAGAAAGGAGGCCTACAAACCTGACTCAGTTACACCATCTCTGTCAGGAGGAATGGGCCAAAATTCACCCAACTTATTGTGGGAAGCTTGTGGAAGAATACTCAAAACGTTTGACCCAAGTTAAATAATTTTAAAGGCAATGCCACCAAATACTAATTGAGTGTATGTAAACTTCTGACCAATTGGGAATGTGATGAAAGAAATAAAAGCTGAAATAAATAATTCTCTCTACTATTATTCTGACATTTCATATTCTTAAAATAAAGTGGTGATCCTGAAACAAGACAGATAATTTTTACTTGGATTAAATGTCAGGAATTGTGAAAAAGTGATTTTAAATGTATTTGGCTCAGGTGTATGTGAACTTCTTACTTCAACTGCGAGTGTATATATAATAATCACACACACACACACACAGTGTGCCCACCGTTAGTTGATGCTACTGTTCTATGGTCTGGTCTTGTGTGCTCTGCTGTTTGCTGCATTTCTTTCTGTGTGTTTTTGATGTTCTCTGCTGTCTGTTATTTCCCTCTCTCATGCTTCATGGTTTCTCTTAGGAGAAAGTACAGCTTCAGGTCAGTGAACTAATCCTTTCTGATCCACCCTGTCTTAACTTCTCATCACCTTTCCTCTTCCCGATCAACCCCGTTTTTCCTCAGTGTGCACTGAGGTGATATGTGTCAGCTCAACCTACAACAAACCAAACCATTTGTGCTTATGAACTCAAAGGCAAAATGACAGTGTGTGAAGTACGTTTTGTCATTGTTTTGTTTCACTTGGTTTCCCTGTTTTTAAAATTATTATTTAGTCAAGAGAGGTTAAGATCTTTTTTGATCCTATGAATGTCATGGTGTGAGCACACAGTGTCCTCCACTAGTTTACTCCCAGGGCTGTTTTTAGGCTTCAACCACGGTCAAATGTGTCTATCTGATGTGAGTGACCAGTTAGTATTCTGAATGAACCCAGGGAGGGCTTCTGGTTGTCCAAGTCAATAACCCTGTCATCACCTCCTTCTCTCCTCTGTCTCGCTGCAGGGAAGGGGACTGGTGGCTGGCTCGGTCTCTGACTACCGGAGAAAGCGGTTACATCCCCAGCAACTATGTGGCCCCCTCTGACTCCATTCAAGCAGAAGAGTATATCAACTTTTTTTTTTTTCATCTCCATCTTTCCTGTTTTTATCGAGTTATAAAATGTAGACTTTTTTTTAAACCGCCGTGGGTTTAGAATGCTGAGATGGAGCTAGGGTTGCTGGTAACTTTGCCTGTATTCCCAGATTTTCCAGACATTTTGGTTGGTAGATTCCTGGAATCAGAAAGAAATGTGGAATCCTCCAACCAGAATTTCTGGAAAAACCTGGGAATTTTGTTACTAGAATGTTGCAACCCTAGAAGAAGCAGCATGGCGTCCAGCTTTAATAACATTGGCCAAACTTTCTCTAAGATGTATGATTATGGACAAACCCATCTGGATAGTAAAATACCCTGGTCTCAGATGTACCTCAGATGTACTTCAGATGGACTTCAGTGGTGCTCCATAAGGATATTAAAGGGACAGTTTCCCTCCAAAATCACAGTTTGTTAGGCATTTTCATTTCTCAAAAGTGGCCTTCTGATGGCATAACTCCATGTCCCAGACCATCTGTTTTGTAGATCCACCTACAGTGCCTTGCGAAAGTATTCGGCCCCCTTGAACTTTGCAACCTTTTGCCACATTTCAGGCTTCAAACATAAAGATATAAAACTGTATTTTTTTGTGAAGAATCAACAACAAGTGGGACACAATCATGAAGTGGAACGACATTTATTGGATATTTCAATTGGATATACTTTTTTAACAAATCAAAAACTGAAAAATTGGGCGTGCAAAATTATTCAGCCCCTTTACTTTCAGTGCAGCAAACTCTCTCCAGAAGTTCAGTGAGGATCTCTGAATGTTCCAATGTTGACCTAAATGACTAATGATGATCAATACAATCCACCTGTGTGTAATCAAGTCTCCGTATAAATGCACCTGCACTGTGATAGTCTCAGAGGTCCGTTAAAAGCGCAGAGAGCATCATGAAGAACAAGGAACACACCAGGCAGGTCCAAGATACTGTTGTGAAGAAGTTTAAAGCCGGATTTGGATACAAAAAGATTTCCCAAGCTTTAAACATCCCAAGGAGCACTGTGCAAGCGATAATATTGAAATGGAAGGAGTATCAGACCACTGCAAATCTACCAAGACCTGGCCGTCCCTCTAAACCTTCCGCTCATACAAGGAGAAGATTGATCAGAGATGCAGCCAAGAGGCCCATGATCACTCTGGATGAACTGCAGAGATCTACAGCTGAGGTGGGAGACTGTCCATAGGACAACAATCAGTCGTATATTGCACAAATCTGGCCTTTATGAAAGAGTGGCAAGAAGAAAGCCATTTCTTAAAGATATCCATAAAAAGTGTTGTTTAAAGTTTGCCACAAGCCACCTGGGAGACACACCAAACATGTGGAAGAAGGTGCTCTGGTCAGATGAAACCAAAATTGAACTTTTTGGCAACAATGCAAAATGTTATGTTTGGCGTAAAAGCAACACAGCTCATCACAATTGAACATACCATCCCCACTGTCAAACATGGTGGTGGCAGCATCATGGTTTGGGCCTGCTTTTCTTCAGCAGGGACAGGGAAGATGGTTAAAATTGATGGGAAGATGGATGGAGCCAAATACAGGACCATTCTGGAAGGAAACCTGATGGAGTCTGCAAAAGACCTGAGACTGGGATGGAGATTTGTCTTCCAACAAGACAATGATCCAAAACATAAAGCAAAATCTACAATGGAATGGTTCAAAAATAAACATATCCAGGTGTTAGAATGGCCAAGTCAAAGTCCAGACCTGAATCCAATCGAGAATCTGTGGAAAGAACTGAAAACTGCTGTTCACAAATGCTCTCCATCCAACCTTATTGAGCTCGAGCTGTTTTGCAAGGAGGAATGGGAAAACATTTCAGTCTCTCGATGTGCAAAACTGATAGAGACATACCCCAAGCGACTTACAGCTGTCATCGCAGCAAAAGGTGGCGCTACAAAGTATTAACTTAAGGGGGCTGAATAATTTTGCACGGCCAATTTTTCAGTTTTTGATTTGTTAAAAAAGTTTGAAAATATCCAATAAATGTCGTTCCACTTCATGATTGTGTCCCACTTGTTGTTGATTCAAAAAAATACAGTTTTATGTCTTTATGTTTGAAGCCTGAAATGTGGCAAAAGGTCGCAAAGTTCAAGGGGGCCGAATACTTTCGCAAGGCACTGTATATGCCACAATCAAAAATATGTTGGAAAAGATAAGCACTGCATGATTTCCCCACAAAATGTATGTGCTAATAAAGCTGGATCGACACAATACCACTGGAATGTGGACTTGGCGACGTGACACTTTGTTTGAGGTCTGAATACGTGACCCAACTATGCTTTTCGAGTGCAATGCCACTTTGCTCAGTGGCAGGTTCTCACTGTTCTTTCTCACTCACTCTGGCCCACTTTCACAGGTGGTATTTTGGGAAAATAACTCGGCGCGACTCAGAGAGGCTCCTTTTGAGTTTACAGAACCGACGAGGCACCTTCCTGGTCCGAGAGAGCGAGACCACCAAGGGTGAGAAGAACCTCTCAGAGAGCGACAGACATTTTAGACGTGGAGTAGAAGCACTGTTAGATTATTGTCAAATTCCTTGTTGAAGTAGTAAATTTGAACACGGAATGAACCCACCAAACGGTTGAAGAGGCACTTTGTCCCTCTCCCCCAAACAATGACACAAATGCAGTGAAACTGACTTGTAGGTCCAGAGTTGAGTTTGAGGGTAATGAGGTCATGTGGTGTAGTTTATGCTGTGAACATGCAGTGTGCTAATGTGTGTAGTGTGGAACACTAGATGCATAACTAGCTTAATTGGAGAATGACTACTATAGATGTCTAGGTGATCCATTCAAACTTGAAGTTAACTGGTTTTGACCCACACATTACTCCTTCCACACAGAAGCATAGAGATGATGCAGACAATGTGTCAAATGATTTTGTAATTCTATTTTTCTGCACAGGAGCCTACTGCCTGTCTGTGTTGGACTACGACAACACCAAAGGTCTCAACGTCAAACATTACAAGATACGCAAGCTAGACAGCGGTGGTTTCTACATCACCTCACGCACCCAGTTCAGCAGCCTGCAGCAGCTGGTCTACCACTATCATAGTGAGTAAACCGCTCGTCTATTACTGTCGCGGAGAGTAACCAGCTGGTCTGTTACTGTCGCAGTGAGTAACCAGCTGGTCTATTACTGTCGCAGTGAGTAACGAGCTGGTCTATTACTGTCGCAGTGAGTAACCAGCTGGTCTATTACTGTCGCAGTGAGTAACCCTCTGGTATGTTACTGTCACGGTGAGTAACCCCCTGGTATGTTACTGTCACGGTGAGTAACCCCTGGTATGTTACTGTCACAGTGAGTAACCCCTGGTATGTTACTGTCACAGTGAGTAACCCCTGGTATGTTACTGTCACAGTGAGTAACCCCTGGTATGTTACTGTCACAGTGAGTAACCCCCTGGTATGTTACTGTCACAGTGAGTAACCCCCTGGTATGTTACTGTCACGGTGAGTAAACTCTGGTATGTTACTGTCACAGTGAGTAACCCCCTGGTATGTTACTGTCACAGTGAGTAACCCCCTGGTATGTTACTGTCACAGTGAGTAACCCCTGGTATGTTACTGTCACAGTGAGTAACCCCCTGGTATGTTACTGTCACAGTGAGTAACCCCTGGTATGTTACTGTCACCGTGAGTAACCCCCTGGTATGTTACTGTCACAGTGAGTAAACTCTGGTATGTTACTGTCACAGTGAGTAACCCCCTGGTATGTTACTGTCACAGTGAGTAACCCCCTGGTATGTTACTGTCGCGGTGAGTAACCCCCTGGTATGTTACTGTCACGGTGAGTAACCCCCTGGTATGTTACTGTCATGGTGAGTAACCCCCTGGTATGTTACTGTCACGGTGAGTAACCCCCTGGTATGTTACTGTCACGGTGAGTAAACTCTGGTATGTTACTGTCACAGTGAGTAACCCCCTGGTATGTTACTGTCACGGTGAGTAACCCCCTGGTATGTTACTGTCACAGTGAGTAACCCCCTGGTATGTTACTGTCACGGTGAGTAAACTCTGGTATGTTACTGTCACAGTGAGTAACCCCCTGGTATGTTACTGTCACGGTGAGTAACCCCCAGGTATGTTACTGTCACGGTGAGTAACCCCCTGGTATGTTACTGTCACGGTGAGTAACCCCCTGGTATGTTACTGTCACGGTGAGTAACCCCCAGGTATGTTACTGTCACAGTGAGTAACCCCCTGGTGTGTTACTGTCACGGTGAGTAACCCCCTGGTGTGTTACTGTCACAGTGAGTAACCCCCTGGTATGTTACTGTCACGGTGAGTAACCCCCTGGTATGTTACTGTCACAGTGAGTAAACTCTGGTATGTTACTGTCACAGTGAGTAACCCCCTGGTATGTTACTGTCACGGTGAGTAACCCCCAGGTATGTTACTGTCACGGTGAGTAACCCCCTGGTATGTTACTGTCACGGTGAGGAACGTATTATAAGCATATCATTAGCACCTTATATGTTAATAGATGCTTACAAGCATGATTATTATACAGCCAGTAACACCAAACTTGAAGGGAATGTTTTGGTGTTTATTTGTTCATGTACTGTAATATGGTGTAAAGTCAAGGGCATGGTTTGAGCAATTCAGGCGCTCTGTTTCACAACCGTTTCCAATTAGTGTAAAGTGCAATGGCTACCTGTCTCCGGACTTGAACCCCATTGAAAACCTGTGGTTTGGATTGAAGAGGTACAGACTATCAAGGTTCTGGAAAGATTCTGTATGGCGTAATGGTCCAAGATCCCTCCAAATGTGTTCTCCAACCTCATTAAACATTTTAGAAAAAGGCTCAGTTTTGTAATTCTTTCAAGGGGAGGTATTGTTTATATGTTAAACAAAATATTTTTCTATGATCAATTGTATTAAAAAATATAATTCCCAAGGTTTTTTGCAAACAATATAGCTGAGTATTTGAATTATTTATTTTGTATTGTGATTTTTGCTCATTTTTATCAAGGCTGTCAATCATTTCCGACCCAACTGTATATTTTAAATCTATAATGTTTGTTACATGGTATGCAGTGTCTTTGTCAATAATACATCAAAGTGAAACAGAATACAGATGACACAGACAGAATAACTCAATAAGAATATTGAACACACGTCTTCATTTGAAACTTTTTACCCCTTTTTCTCCCCAATTTCATGGTATCCAATTGGTAGTTAGTCTTGCCCATCGCTGCAACTCCCATACGGACTCGGGAGAGACAAAGGTCAAGGGTCATGCGTGCGCCAAAACACGAAACTGACAAGCCGCACTGCTTCTTGACACACTGCTCGCTTAACCCGGAAGCCAGCCGCACCAATGTGTCGGAGGAAACA